>NC_133776.1:32886797-33117429 GCF_003597395.2 Chelonoidis abingdonii
ACGAACGTGCACGCGGCGTGCGCACACCTACTTGGAATGGATATGAGCAAGCACTCGAAGAACTAGCAGATACAAACTCTGGGAACCATTTTAGCTAGAAATAGAATGAAAGTCAAAAATCTCTGTTCTTGACCCTTTGCTAGAAATTATATTGGCATGAAGAAAGTGCTTGTTAAAAAGGAGAAAGGAATTTTCATGTACAGAATATAAAGGAGAAATTAGTTTGATCAAGACTAAGATAAGTTTCCTATGAGACAAAATGACAACTTACTTGAAAGGAAAGAGATAAAAGAACCTGAAGAAGTCAGAATTCCTCAACAGTCTCATTAGCAGAAACATTTGCTGCTGTCATGCCTTATATAGTATTGCAGTTTGTATGAAGAAATTCCTAAACCCTACAGCCAAATTAGCTCTAATCAAGTTTCTTGCTGTATTATTTTTATGTCAGTTGAGAGCATTTGTGCTGCAGTTGAGCCATGCAGACAAGTAGATGGAATCATGTGACAAGAAAAAATACCCAAGATTCTAAGAGGCTGAAATAGCCACTAAATTAATTTCAGTAGAGAAAATACTCCTCATGTTGGAAACAGAAACCAAATAATCCACAGTAAAAGGTAATGGCAGATCCACTAGACTAAAAGTCCTGTTAATACACCAGGTGAAAAAAATGTTTCCATGTGATCCCATCACTTGCATATTGAAGATATACATTCTAATTTCAGAAGCCATAGTATCATCTAGAAGAATGAATTACTAGACTTACATAAGCTCTTGCCACTGAACTGGTGAGAGTTATTTTCTCCTCAGAGAGGCATATTTCAGTCAGGTGCTTCCTGGCTTTTTAAATACATGTTACCTAATGGACCAATACATGTTTCTTGGATGAAGCCCAGAAAATCTGAAAACCAAGTGTCACATCCATGCCAATACCTTAACTGAAAATCCTTTCTTCAACAAATCTGTTCAAGACTATGGCTTGAAAGGAGTCTGTAACATGAACTCCATTCTTGTGGCAGTATGAGAGAAACAGGTGTGATTTAACAGTAGGCTGTCAAGTAAGAAACAATCCATCATAAAAGCTTGACAGACAGAAGTCTGAAGGATATGACCAGACTGAATATGCATCTCCCAGAAAGGTCATTTACTTGTCTCTACTTTACTTGTGCCCAAGAAGAAAGACATGAGGACCACAGCCACCTCCAAGTCCCAAATACAATGAACACACTAAAATGTATGTTGTGACTAAAGTACCATAGAGAATAAAACTCTGCTTTACAGGAACCTGAACCACACTTCTAGGTATATTTTATCCCATCTCAAGGGAGGGGGGTGGACTATGTGACTTTATGACATCTCTTTCTGCCAACGTTTTTATGATTATAGACATGAAAATCTGAAGTAAAAGAAAACTTTAGATTTTTTTCCCCCAACTCCAAAGAAATGCCTTTGTATAACATAGTTCTATAGTCTGTTGGGCAGGTAGAAGGAGAAAAGGGAATTACTGGCTTACAGACAAATAAAGGGAATGACGTGGAAATATTAATAGCTGGGTATCTATAGTTTCCAGCCAACTTCCTTAAATTCCTAGGCTAACATATCTTGATGTGACGTGTAATGCACTGGAAATGATAAGCTCGCTCCAAATATTTGTTTCAAGTATATGTTTTTAATAATATCTAATACAACCATCTTTTTCAATTTTTTTCCTTTCCTTTCCTTTTTTGGAGTATATGACATAACATATACAGTGCACAGCTTTTATGTTTGGATTATATACTAACACCACTCACCACCCAAGTCAAGAAATTGATCATCCTCTTGTCTTAGAACACAGTCATTCAAATTAAAAAGCTGATAGACAATTCAGAATCTCTCTACAGAAGGAGAACAAAAGGCCTGATGTTTAAATCCCACTTGAGATATGCATAATTCCATAGTACAGAAAATATATTACTTTTACAAGACTATTTTATAAGAACTTCCTCAAAAGGGGGAACATTGACAAAAGCCCCATCTCTCTATCAGCCCCAGGATCAGTTATGGTTATAGGCCACTGTGGCTGCCTGCGCCTTTTGGCCTTAAAACTCACTAATTATCTGATATCCAACCCAGAATGTTAGGAGAACACTGCCTCGACAGTATTACTGCCAAACAACCCTCTAATTGTCATAAATATGTGTTTTTCATATTAAAAAAAATACAGGAGTCTCACATTTTCTCAATTATAGTTTGTCAACTTGAATTATAAACAAGCATATGAAGATATGGTACCCTCTATCACAGAAAGCTCACAAAGCCTTTACTTGCCACTGTAAGCAGAATAAAAGTCACAAATAATTATGTTTAATAATAATTCTGATACAAACACCTTACAGTTGGAAGCAGTAAATTCAGGAAGAACATAAAATATCAAGATCAATTTAAAATAGCATATGAAAAAAATCTCTCACAGGGTACATCTACACTGCAGCTGGGAGGGTACTTCTCAACACAAGTAGCTAGACACATGCCAGCTCTGCTCAAGTTAGTGTGCTAGAAATAGCTGTGTAGCTGGGGTAGGGTAGGCAACAACTTGGGCTAGCTGCCTGAGTACAAACCTGCCTGGGCTCCCTAGATACATACTTGGATAGTTAGAAAAAGCCACAACCTGTGCTACCCAGAGCTACGCTGATACTTTTAGCAAGTCTGTCTATTGTTACTCCTGGGGGAATTGTGCGCCACTGCGCAATGCAGAATTTTGCAGAATTTCCTTTCCCCCACATAAATGGGCTGCAGTGCTGCTTGTTGCCACTAGGGGCCACTGGACCCAACAGAGCCCTGTTCTTATCCATAAGAGGACACAGCTGGGGGAGGGGGAGGGAGCTAGAGGGTTCCCAGCAGCTTCTATTCCCTGCACACCTTGAGAGGAGATGGCGGAGAGCATCAGGCTGTTTCTCCTTGGGTTCTGAGGAGTAGGGGAGCAGGTGTCTGGGTTGGGAGGAGCATCTCTGAGCTAAGGGGGGCTCTGCAGCTGGGCTCCGGGGACAGAAGGGGGCAGAGAAACAGGAACTGGATTGTCATAGGAGTTTCTTTAAATTTCTACTCCTAGGGGGAATTTTGTGTGTGTCTGTATTGTTACCAACATACTTGCTGATAATTTATTTCAAAATACCTATCAAAATAATTGAAACTGACATTATGTAGTGTTATTTTGACAAATAAAATTAGCAGAATTTTAAAAAGTGCGCAACATTTTTAATCTTTTGTTGCAGAATTTTTAATACCTTTTTGGTGCAGAATTCGCCCAGGAGTACTATTGTGCTGGAAAACACATTCACAGCTGTGGTGTATACATACTCTAAAAGAGAGCCTTCTGAATGCACATCTTCCAATGTCCAGGCATATTGTATGTTCTTACATAGAAATAATTGTACAGTATTTCCATTTATTTTAATGGACAAGAAATATTTAGCCTGGCAAACAAGTAACATTCATGCTCTAGACTGATATCTAATTCTTGTTAAAAATTATGTTTTCCTATGCCAAAAGAACAACTGTGTGTAATCCAGATACACAAGGTTTTCTGAACACTACTCAAAATTAAGAGGCTAATTAAAAAAATCCCAAATCCCAAGAGTTGCATATTGCAAATGTACACACAGGGTGCTACCTGAAAAATCTTAATATGTTTTGAGAGGACATAACTATTTTAAACAGATCCATGAAAGTTCTGGAGATGGGTAGCTTACTTTGGCTCTACGTCCAGAGTTCAGCATCCACAGTACTCTGCAATTTTCAGGGAACAAATCACAAATTTCATTTCCCAATGTTTTACAGTTGTTAATATTCAGTCAACAGCATCATGTACAAAAACATTTTTGGAGTCATGCAGTCTTCTGCAACCTACTTTAAATCACATACTGGTTAAATTTCTATTATAAAAGCACTAGGTATATTTAAGTATTGTTAAGATCTCCATCTTTTCCCACAACTTGAAAAAACAGTAACCAAGAGGGACAAAACAGCAAATATAGGGGAAATAAATGCAACATGCCAGCTATGAAGACCCAAAGCCCAACAGCTAATGTGACCTGTCAAAATCCATATTTTGGGGAACATTTATTGTAAAATGCTATATACATATTTTACATACTGGTACATTACACACTTCAAGAGCTTAAAAGAATGACAGTTTTTGCATTCATTTCCGCATCTTTTGAACTTAGCTGAAACTTATGCAAATACATTCTTGAATTTAAGGTTGTGGAAAAAATTTGCTTTTCTATTTGGTCTGGCAACAGACTTAGGCCAACACTTTCAACTGTGAGTACCTAAAGTTAGACATGTTCCTTTTAAAATCTGGATCTTAGTTTCTTGGATAAAACATAGCATATTTAGATGTCCGAAAGCCAAGCAGATCCCTCATTTCATTTCGAAATTTTGATAAATCTTGCCGCAGTTCATTGAGATTTTCCACAGTTGCTTGATCCATGCTTTGCATCTTTTGTCTCATGGAGGTTAAGTAACGATGGACTAAACAACACATCACCTTTTGGTAATTCTCATTCCTCTTTTGCTTCAGATTTCTCCATTCCTTGAAACAAATATACAGGTTTACTAAACAAAAGGGATTTATTTTAATGTATTTATTTAATTTTTGAACCCTGAAGCCTGTATATAATTGCACAGACAGCATCACATATGTGCACACAAATTGGAAATCTCAATGTACCAATTCTCAACTTGTGTACATGTATGTGACACTGTGTGCAGCCTTTTGAGATAAAAATGAAGCCTACAATGCCCAATTCGTGAAGCAGAAACGAAGGTCTCGTAATTTATCTGGCTTGTAAAAAGTTATACAGATGTATGAGATTTCCATCTAGTCATTAATAGTACTTCTGTACTTAAATGTATGTTCTGTACAGTCTTTCAATCTGGTTTGCCTGAAATATTTTTGGCTGCAAGAAGGAGCAGTAGCAATTAGTATACATAATTACAGGGTACATTAACTATGTTTACTTAAAGAAAATGTAAAACCAAAAAAATTAAGAGACTCCAGTGTTCCTTTTTTGGTTATTTATTTTGACATGTCATGTGACGTGTTTAAAATTAGTTGTCCCCCTCCCCACCTTCAGCATATTCTAACTGCACCATTTTCAAAATTATTACATATTTCAACACTGAAGATAATAGTGTTACTAGGTTTTACATCAAGCAGCAGGGCCATTAAATATTTGGTTAGCAGGTTTGGTTTTATTGAAACATGGAAAATTATGCCAGCCTTAATTAAAAACCTCAATTAAAATCTGAAATAATTTTTTTTTGTTCCTGTTCTGAGCTGACATTTATATTTTGGATTCACAAGCTAACAGAGTTTAAGGCCAGAAGGAACCATTAGATCATCTGGTCTGATTTTCTCTATATCACAGGCCATTATATTTCAGCCAGTTACCCCATCTTGAGTTTAACAACTTGTGTTTGACTAAAGCATCGTCTAGAAAGACATCCAACCTTGATTTGAAGACATAATCCACCACTTCTCTTGGTAGTTCGTTCCAAAGGTTAAGCACTCTCAAATTAGAAATGAGGAACACATTTTAAACAATGAATTTTCTGGCTTCAGCTTCCAGCTATCACTGGTTCTTATCATGCCTTTTCCCACTAGACTAAATAAGCCTTTAGTATCCCATATTTTCTCCCTGTGAAGATACTTATACACTGTAATCAAGTCAGTCTTCTTTCTGATAAACTACACAGATTGAGATCTTTAAATCTCTCATTGTTGCAGGGCTTTTTCTCCAGCCCTGTAATCATTTTTGTGGTGCTTGTCTGCACCCTCTTCAATATTTCAACATCCTTTTTAAAATGCAGGCACCAGAACTGTTACATGGTATTCTATTATTGATCTCACCGATCCCATATACGGAGATAAAAATCACCTCCCTACGCCTGCTGACTACTTCTCTATTTATACATCCAAAGATCACATTAGCTCTTTTTTGTCATAGGATCACACTGGAGCTCATGTTGAGCTGTTTGCCCAACAGGACCTTAAATCCTTTATATAATTACTGCATTCCAGAATTTACAGTCCCCTGTTCTACAGGTATGGCCTGCATTATTTGCTCCTGAGTGTATAACTTCGTATTCGCTGTATTTAAAACACATTTTGTCTGAATGAGCCCAGGTTACCAAGCAATCCTAATCACTCTGTATTATTAGCCTGTCGTCATCATCATTTACCACTCAACCAATCTTTGTGTCAGCCACCAATTTTCTCAGCGGTGATTTTATATTTACTTCCAGATTATTGACAAAAATGCTGAAAAGCATCAGGCTTCTTACTGATCACTATAGAACCCCACTACATCCTCCCCCTGCCTCCCCACATTTGATAAGGATTCCCCACTGACAACTATTTTTTGAGCTCCATCAGTTACTCAGTTCTTATTTCATTTAATGTGGGCTCTGCAGATCCTGGATAGTGCTAATTTTTAATCAGTGTGTCATGCGGTACTACATCAAAGATCTTACATAAATATATTACGTTTACTCAGTTACTTTCATCAGCTAAACTTCTCTCTCCAAAGAATTACATCAGGTTTGTTTGATAAGAACTATTTTCCATAAAAATCATGTTGATGGGCAATTATATTCTTACTCTTTAATGCTTCATCGACTGAATCCCCTATCAGCTTAACCATTATTTTGAATATAACTAAGACTATACTTAGAATATATTATTGTGATTTATTTATGATACCACCCACAGCATGATAGGAACTTCCAGAGTGGACAAAAAGATAAATTCTCTTAGGTTAATTTCAGTAAGAAATATTTATATGATTGTTAACATACACTTAACTTTCCAGACAATTTCTTACCTTTAGGCTATTCTGACGTTTGACTTTGCCAGTCGAAGTATGAGAGCCGATCCATTTACTAAGACTGTTGAAGAGATAGCAGATAGTCTTGGGAGAGGGAATGACATTGAAAGGTGGAGGTAGTGTGCATTTATCATCAAAGTAGCTAAGCCAAAGTTTGGCACGAGCAAATTTCCATTCTTTGTCTTCATGATTCTAAAATATCAGAAATATTAAGATAAGTGATAAAATGAACAAGAGTCTGCAAAAAAATATGTAAAGTTATGAGAATTTATGTTAGTAATTTTATGGTGGTTTACATTTTCCAGTACCTTAAACACTAACAATGAATAAATTCACCAATATAGGCTATGGCATAAAAAAAAGTCAAAACTATTAGTGTGTATAACTCACATGTTAAATGCACTTTAAAGAAATATCTAAAATAACCATAAGGTTCAATGAACTGACAAAAACTGACTCTATACTCAGCTGCCATTAGACTTAATATTTAATTCCCACATGTCCGCTCTTTAAAAAATTTTAACACTACAATACTTTGATACAATTAAAACAGGGAAAATAAACAAGCCAAACATTCTTGTCTGATCTCTGCCATTCAGTTCATGACCCTACAAATACTTATGCATCTGAACTTATAGAAACTACTTGCGTGCATAAAGTTATCATGAATGTGTTTCCACAATCAAGCATTAGACCAGAATCCTCAGCGTAGAGACTAACACTCTCCTGTACAGCACCAAGAACATTGCTGACACTTTGACTTAAAAATATATATAATTAATTTACTTACTGCTATCAGCTGAAAGCTTTTATGAAGCATTGCCACTAAGAGCTTGGTAAGGACAATCACAACCACTACGTTGTAGGTACCAACAATAACAGCGCCCACAAAAGACTGCAATTCTTCACCGTAGCTAAATCTAGTGACAAAGATTGCTACATGTGCAAGGGAGAATATGTACCAGAACAGAGCAAAGCAGGTGCCAATAAACCTACAAAAACAAAATAATCTATGGTTAGATCACATATTAAAAAACTTCAAACAAATGTAAAAGAAATTAACATGTGAATTCAATTATTCAGCATGAACTGCCAGCCTCATTCAATTATTACTAATTAAGGGCCAGACGGATACTGTTGTTTATGTTGAATAGTTCTTTACATCATAAGCAGTCCCACTTAAATCAGCAGGGCTACTTATAGAGTAAATTGCTACAGACTTGTCAGTAAGGGTATCACAATCTGCCCTAACTGATGATATATCAGAGCCTTTCTTTCCATTTAAAATCATTACATTTAAAATAGTAGTTTTCCCTAGAATACTTTTTGTCTCAACTCCTCCTCTCCAAACAAAACAAAACAAAACAAAAACCAGACAATATCTAGATGCAACATTGGCTTAATCCAATGCCCAACACAGTGACTATGAAGACTCTCATGGACTTTACTGAATTTTGGATCAGGTCCTATATGAGTGAGGTTCAGTATTTAATGGTAACTGATCACCATAATAACATGAGACACTACCACTGAAGAAGTTATAGTTCTCCAAGAAAGACAATTACCAAGTAATTCAACTTTATAATCTCAGTGGACGCATATGAAACATGTTTATTATCTGCAGATCACTGAGTTTATAAGCCATACTGTAGTGTGTATCTTCGAAGCACTCTGATTTCAACTTAATATCCAGCTGCTGTGGAGACACTTCACAATATATTAAAATACAAGGAACCTCAAATTTCTTATCACTACAGTTTAAACAGGTAAAGTTTGGAAAAAAAAACATTTTTGAGTCTTTATACTTCATCTTGAAGTTGTTAATGTAGGAAGGAACATATGGATCAACCCACAGTGTGCAAATTTTCTACTTATTAGAATTCCTTATGAAAAAATTGTCACTGTGCATACACTCCCAAATTCAATGTGTCTGTCATTCTAGAAATTAAAAAATACCAAAGCACTTCAATCTGTGTGATTATTTTAATAGCCTTCAAAAAAAATTTTAAAGACATCTTCAGCTGACTGAAATAGAAGAAAGTATCTGTAAACTGAAAATTTTCTATGTTTCTTCTTTTACAATTTTGTACTTACAAGCATAAAAACCAATTGTAAGTAGGTAGCATGGTAGGTTAGCATAGTAGCTTTTCATCACTTGATATCCAAATACTAATCCAATAAGTACAGCAAAGCTTGTGTAATGACAGCACTTCTTTGCTCAAGTTGGTGCTATTAACTCACTTCATATGCATTGAAGTTATTTACCCCGCTAAGCTTACCAAGGGTAGGTCTTCTAGGCAATTTTTTATCCCAGTACTAGTTTTTAATATCAGAGAAAATGGAATTTCATAATGGATTGTTGGAAATCACAATACTCCACACACCGCCTGCACTGTAACAACAGCGTGCTAATACTGTTATATACTATAAATGGGAGTGCCCACATTATATCTTTTTTTATTACAAGTGTGGACAGGAGGAAACAGTTTAATTGTGTTAAGGAATGGCATTTTAGCCTCATAGGCTGAGTCTACACTGTGGTTTTGTGAGACTCAAACCACTCACGTTATACTGGTGAACAGACTTGATGCTTATGTTTCTACCGATGTGTTATGTATCCTTACTTAGAGACCTGCCAATGCATGAATGTTCAGTTGATACCATTGATGGAGCTGCAACTCTAGTAAATCCAGGTCATAATCTTCCAGTATACATACACCACTCAGGTAAACGTCCTGCAGCAGATTTTTTAAATTAATATTTTATTTAACATTCTAAAACTCACGAATGGAATGTGTCATTGCTTTGCTGTTCACAGAAGATCCCTGCACAGTCCTTCTCTTCATTTACAGTAAATCCTTTGTCATACAGTTGGGTCAATCCAATTGTGAATGAGAACAAGACAAGAAGGAACATCCCTAGGAATTTTCCAAAGTCTTGCAACATCTGCCCCATTGAAATCTGTGGAACAGATTACCAATTTCCATTAACAATGAAATAATAAATTATCAATATTCCTTCACTCAGTCCCTACCAGAAAAAATATTGTGAATACTACTTTTTTAATTTAATGTCAATACCATTGTATAAGAATTCAGGACTGTAGCCAAGAATAGACAATATCAGGTATATTTAGGATATAGAGATGAAATATAAGTATTTTTTAACATTGTAACACATAGCTAACAGGCCTGTAAGATATTAGGCTTAGACAAACAAGGCCTCATGCCTAAAAACAGGCAGATTTGAGTAGCAATCTGAGGACTGGTTTAAATCATTTTTCAGAACAAAATTAAATTGGTACATTTTTCCAGGATAGGTAAGGCCTAAGTGCATTATTAGGTATATGTAAAAAAGTATGACATTTAAACAAACATACAGTATGGACTGTTTCCCACATTTAAATTCTACAAAGTTATTCCACCATCTAATATTTACAGCATATATGATGGCCCTTACATCACGGGATATGTGAGCTCTAAAACAGATTTAACCAAGTGTAACCCTAATCCCTGAGTCACTATGAATACACACGACAGACAGACACAACAGACTTCCTCCAGAAACTCTTCAACATTAACAGCCTCCCTCATAACACTATCCTCGCCTCCATTTACACCAATATGCCTCACAACGACGGAATCGTTGTCTGCCTCAAATATCTACAATACAATGGACGGTACTCAGATATCCACCCCAAACTCATTGCTAAACTCATCCATTTTATATAACAACACACACTTTGTTGAAGCCATGGAAACAGACCTGGATACTAGGATGGCTCCCCAACATGCCAACCTCTTCACTGGCTCCCTTAAGGAGAAATTTCTGGACAAATGTCCCATGAAACCAATGATACCCCTGCGACACATCAATGATATTTTGATCCCCTGGACAGACTATCTAAACTCCTCATAGATTTCCACCACAACTTCAACAACCACCATGTGTCCATTAAATTCTCCCTAGAACAGCCCCACACCAGAATCAACTTCCTGGAAATCACAATAAGGTGCAACAGTATAATCCTACAGATACCTATATACAAAAAACCAACAGATCACAATACTTACCTTCACAGATCGAATAACCACTCCAAACACACCAAGAAATGGGTTATCTCCAGCCAAGCCTATTGATACCACAGAACATGCTCCAAGAAAAAAGTTAGAAACACACTTAAAACCACCTTCACCAAACAAGGACACTCCACCAGAGAAGCATATCGCATCATGGAATGAGCTACCCAAATATCCGAACAAAATCTGCTTCAATACAGAAATAAAACCCCTTCTGACCGCACACCCCCTAGTTGTCACCTACCACTCTACTCTGGAACCTATGTGGAACATCATTAACCAATTACAACCCACACAATGGAGACCACATCCTCAAATAAATCTTTCCCGAGTCCCCCTCTTCTGGCCTTCAAACAACTCCCCAACGTCACCAACAGAAGAAAGCTCCAGACCAGGATCCACCAATCCAAAGTGGCACCACGTACTGCCATAACAACAGATACAAAACCTGCAGATATATCTCCACTACTATGATGATCAATACCTTCCACAACACACCTTTCAAGAATCATGGGCCCTACACATGCCTATCACAACATGTGGCATACCTATCCACTGCACTAAATGCTCCAACAACAACTACATGGGTGAAAACAGACAATCCTTACACTCTCAAATGAACTCACTCAGAAAAACGATAAAAGACAAAAACACCATAATCACCCGTGGGTGAACATTTTTCACAAAATGATTACTCCATATCTGACCTCTCAGTCTTCGCCCTCAAAAAAAACCTGCACAACACCTTCAAAAGACAAGCCTGCGAGTTTAAATATATAACTTCACTAGACACTAAAAATCCTGGTCTTAATAAGCCCTAATTCTAGTGTCTCTATTACGACAATCTATAGCCCACTAACCCCCGTTTTTGTCCTAGGATTGCAGGGTGTTAACGGGCCACTTCACCTTGAATGATCCATTAGAATGTGTGTTAACTACTTATTCCAGTTTCTATTTAGCTGTGACACTCTGAGTACCTTTCCCAGACCTGAAGATGAGATCTGTGTAGCATAAAAGCTTTTTTCTCTATCACCAACAGAAGTTAATCCAATAAAGCTCAGTGGTTTGAGCATTGGCCTGCTAAACCCAGGGCTGTGAGTTCAATCCTTGAGAGGACCATTTGGGGATTTAGTTAGGGGTTCGTCCTGCTTTGAGCAGGGGGTTGGACTAGATGACCTCCTGAAGTCCCTTCCAACCTTGATATTCTATGAAAAATATTATCTCACCCACCTTCTCTCTAATATCGGGGGACCAAAACAGCTATAATACCACAGAAAGACAGACATATGTAGTCCACTGTGTTCTAAAGAAAGTGATTTTAGTTTTACTTCCACGCAGATTTCTTGTTTTGGGGGCATGATAAATATACTGGATCCAGAGATTGGTAGTACACTGCTATTTTATAGGATGTATACATCTTTGGACTATATGAAAAGGAAGATATCTCTGTATCAAGCTGTGACCTAGGACAGAGTGTAAGAGCTGTAAGATTTAGTATTTCCTTAAATTTCATAATTTTCATCCTTTCAACACAAGTTACAAAACCCAGCAAAACAAAATTATACCCCCAAAACATGAAAGCTGCATGGAAGTTTAAAAAAAAAAAAAAAAAGCACTTTCTTCAGAGTACAGTGGACCAGGCAACTAGTACACAGATCAGATACCTGTTACTCTAACTATAGTCACATTATATCTTTCCAAGTGTTTATAATTTGTAGACAACTTGAAAGCTGAAAATGTTAGTATACAAAACCAAATTTTGTAAAAAGCTCTTTTTAATATATCTAGTATTAATAAACTTATAATTGACTTTTTTCTTAAAATAAGTTTCATAGGCCAACATGTAAAATGATTCAGTACTTAAAATATCTCTAGCAGCCAACAGAACACAGTAGCTTTCCTTCATTTTTCACTGTTGGGGTGTCATACCATGTTTAATTACTACTATTTGAACTTGTGACCTACTTTTGGAAAATACTTTAAGAGCTGTTGTTCAACTTGTACTAGTCAACAGTAATAAGATTCAGTGTGCAACTGAATAGGGTGACTGTTGACTATTTTTGTTTACTCAAAATTTTGACTTTACTACATAGCTGCCTAATAAAAATACATAAGGTATGTTAAACAGCAAACCTCTTTAAAATGTAGGAGATACTTTAATGTTCAGTGTATTTGTACTATAAATATAATACTTACTTTAACATCAATATGTTAAGTAGCTGCCTGAAAGTATACAACTGCTTTTTCATTGTGTGAGCACGTGTGCGTGGGGAAGAAAAATGAGAAACAAATAAAAAGAAAAAAGTGGCAACGTAACTGAGATACAGAACCACAGCTAGAGAGAGACAAAGGCAAGAGAAAATAACTGTTTGGGAAGATTACAGAAAGACACAGTTAATTGGCTACAAAACAAATATTCTTTCTAAAGTAATTTCTATCCTGAATTTAAAAAAAAATTCAACGTGTGAAATTTCTATTACTTTTCCTTTTCAGAGCACAATTAGGGGGCTACATTTTAATACAGAGCTAAAATAAATCTGTTAAAAGAATGTTGGGTTGCAAAGTCAAGCACCCTAAAGTTCGGAAATGCCAGATTTGAATGCTCAACCTTAATTTTGCCCGTCCACCACCATTTGTGTCCATCCTGTACCCTGAATGAGGGAGGAGAATATGGAAAAACTAGTATATGATCATGCAATTAAAGACTATATCAAAATACATATGTACAAGTTCAGGTCTAGCATTTTCTCTGACAGCAATATTATTTACCTGAAGTGGTCCTAGGATAGAACTGGTTGTATACATGAAGAAGAGTCGAAGGTAACTAAGAACATTAGCAAAAGCAAAGAGACCTTCTGCCACCAGTGTAGGATGGAATGCGTCCCAGTCCTTTCTATCAGCAAAATCATGGAACTAGAGTTTCAGAAGAAAAAGCTGAAGTTACTTACATTATTAAAACAAACAAACAAACAAACAAAAAGAATCTATCACGAGTGTGATTCAAAGGTATTCTACAATAAATGGTGAGTGTGCCTTCAGACAATGTATTCTATGTAGCTAAAACAAAATTTCACACAGATACAAGCCAGAGTCATTAGTAGATAGGGCACTGAACTGGGAGGCAGGTGACTTAGGTTCAATTCAAGGCTCTGCCACTCACCTATACTGTGTGAGCTTGGGGAACTCACTTCTCCTCTGGGTGTTGTTTTCCTTCCTACTCTGTATTACCAATTTAGGTTGTAAACTCTTTAAAGTAGGGACTCTCACTACTGCATGAACAGCATCTACCACACGGGGCCCTAATATAGGCACTGTCATCAAACAAATAATGATAAGCAAAAAAAATACTGTACGACACAGAACAAACCAACTTATGCAATGATTCATAGATTCATAGACTCCAGGACTGGAAGGGACCTCTAGAGGTCATCAAGTCCAATCCCCTGCCCTCATGATGATAGACTTGCAGGTCTTAACCAATTTTGGAAGGGGACAGGACTCAGAGATAATGGTTCCTTTAGAATGATGGATGTCTTATGAGTATACACACACTTCTACCCTTCACACATCTGATATCTGCCACTCTCAAGAGGTCACACTTGAGAAATCATAAGCAGTAAGAAACAGATCAAAAGAGAGGGAGGGCAGGAGTGAGCATACATAATACTGGCGTTCATTATTTAATGGCAGGCCATAAGACTATGGTATGGCAGAAAGCTGCATCTGCAGACAGGAGCATATCTGGCCCAAATGATAGCAATCAGTCCAGGATTACTTATACTGAAAGATGATGGATTGCCCCAGTGATCAAAGAGCTGCCCTACAGATTTCTTTATGCTCTGTTTCCTTCTGTCCATGATGTAGAGAATGCTCTGACTGAATGAGCTTTTGAGTCTTGAGGAGGAATTTTGCCAGAAGAAAAGTAAGTAGTTTAATAGCCAATTTGATCTATCAGGAAGGTTTCTTTTATGATAGCCAAGCAGAGGTAACAGCACATAAGTTTATTTCCAACCCCAAAATCTTCCTAGATAATACTTAAAAAAACTCAGCATAAGGACCTCAAAAGCAACAAAGAGTTTTGTGAGAGGTTCAGGTTTTGATGAAAGGGATGATAACGCAGAACAGTGCTACAGCTCAAAACCAGAATTTCTGATGCAGTATTCTGACCTATGTAACTAGTGAGAATTGACTAAAAGGTTGTTCAATAAGCAGTGTTCCCAAACTCACCAACTCTTCTAACTGAGGAAATAAACAGGAGAAACAAAACTAAGCTCACCTACTCTTTGAAACCAAATTCTCTTGTATGTGCCAGATAAGGGGTATCAACCTCATTCAGTGTAGAGATCTGAATTCCACTTTTAATTATGGTCCACTGACCAGGGATATAAATTTAGGATTAACTACTCCCCTCATTCCAGAGTAAAACTCCCAATAAAACTTTCTGAAAATGTCCAAGGGTAGACTATGACTTTAATGTGTAACTGAATAGTTTTGTTATTATTTGTTCAATATCACAATCAGTACTCCATGGGACAATATATCAACTTTAAGATTATTGCTATCTCTGACCTTTTTTTCCCCACTCTTCGGCTTCATCCTTCTTTAGTTTCCTTTTTCTTGTCTATCTTTGTGTCTCTCCTATTTTCCCTCTGCATTTCTTTCCCTGTAGCAATTCTCATTTCAGAGCCTCATGGGCTTCAAACTCCCCTTTCCCATCATACCTAAGATACTGTTGTCCCTCCTACTCTATCTTGTTTATTTAGATTGTAAACTCTGAAACAGAGACACTCATTATGTGCATGAACAACCCACCATACTGGGCCCTGGTATAGGCCCTGATAGAGGGCTGTAATATCTGAGCACATCAGAAACCTAACATTTTTATCCTCATAACACTCCAGTGAGGTACAGAAGTGCCATTATCCCATTTTAAAGTTGAGGAACCAAGACATGGAGAAACTAAATGACTTGGCAAAGTCCACACAGGCAGTTTGTTGCAAAGTAAGAATTGAATCCAGATCTCCCAAGTTCCAGGCTAGCAACCTAAACACTGGACCACCCTACTACTTGTTAAAACAATTCCATCCTCAAAAAATGATCAGCAATAACACAATTAATGCTGACATTACAGTGTTGTCACTGGGAAGTAAACTAAACATCCATATACAACAGAAGGGTGAAAAGAATGGTGGATCTGTATGGACTAGATGTTTGTAGAGGGGCATCCCTCTTGAAAAGCCTACCATAATTATCAGACTGAAATATCATAGGACAGGGTCACAGAAATATTTCTGTATTTAGCAAATAAGAAAATGATCCTCATATTTCTTGTCAGAGGACTCTCTCTGAAAGACTGCGATTTTACTTCTTATTCCTTCTCTTCAGGAAGGGCAGAAGCTGTTTGTGATTACAGTCTCATGTACCAATAATGATTGTCTGTTTATTTTTTCATTATCAGAAGGCACCAAGTTTAATCATATGAGGCGTTACAACCCTGTAAGTTTTTTCTTCCCCCAGTAGGGAATGAGGAAGCTGTTCAATATTTTTTTATTTTCATCATTCAATTAACAGTCCCTGCCTTATTTACTGCACATCATCCACGCCTGCAATGAATATAGAATTCATTTTCTAATGGCCTTTCCTAGTGGGCTTATCACCAACTCCCTCACAAACATTTTAAGGTGCGTGCACAACTGATTGGAAACCCATACTCAGAGAGTAGTTATCAGTGGTTCACAGTCAAACTGGAAGGGCATAACAAGTGGGGTCCAACAGACATCCGTCCTGGTCCCGGATCTATTCAATACCTTCATAAATGATTTGGAGAATGGCATACAGTACACTTATAGTCTGCAGATGATACCATGATGGGAGGGATTGCAAGCACTATTGTCAGAGGTATTGAGCATTCACAGTTCTGACTTTCGTTTCATTTATAAATGTTCAACACTTCTACAAGTCAGGCCTCAGCTATCTCAAGACGGCTACACAGAAAACGAGGAACACAGGATTAGAGGCCACCTGTCAGAAATTTGGTTTAAGTGATTTGTTGAGCAACACGTAAGATTGTGGCAGGGGGAAGGACAGAACTCAGTTGTCTTAGGTGGCATTCACCTTAACAACAAGCCAAGCCTTTCTCTTCTCTCCACACACCTTATAGAGCAAGGATCTTTCAAACAGCCTCAATGATTATACAATCCTGATTCACTCCCTGAACACCATCTATCCTGTACACTAAATGAGGCTGCAATCCCACAGAAAAAAATAGTATGTGACCATGTAACCAAAGACTGGTTTTATAATGTACACACATGCCAGGTGGATTAAGGAATGAAGGCTGAAGTGGCAACCTGCATTCTGGCATTTCCTAACATCCAAATACTTGATTTTTCAATCTTAATGAAGTTTGTTAAATGTAATTTTTTTGTATATAATTTCCTAGATTTTTTTAAAAGGAAAGGATAAAAACAAATTCTGTCATGTGCCACTGAAGAAATGTATAATGCCTCATCATCACTTAGACTTGAACCCTGAATTTTCAACATTATAGTGCATCTTGAAGTACAAGATAGCAAAATTAGCTGGCAGCAGGAGAAGGCTGTTTTCCCAGCACGGGAATGACCACCAAACCTATTTGCTGGATCTGGGCAAGTAGTCAGGGACATCTTGGCATGCTCTGCCTCCCCTCCAGGAAATAGAAGCCTCCTTCCCATGTGATTTCCTCCCACACGGAGAGGGGAACTGAACCAAGTGCTAGGTTCAGGAATGCCTGACCAGGTTCTCTCCCTTCCCATTTGTCAGAGTGGAGATCTGCTATAAGGTTCCCACTGCAGTGTCTGCTGCTGCTGCTGCTGCTGCATTAGCCCAGACTTTGAGACTATTCATGTTCAGGTATTTCTGCAAGCTGCCAAAACTGTGCTTATGATGTAACCAACAGAAAGGAAATGGTGATTTTCAAAGGTTATACACTCAACCAACAGAATTTAATGGAGAAAAGAAAAGGCACTTTTCTAGCCTCAGGGCTTTCTCTCTGCTGAATTTAAAAGGCCTGCTGCATACAACTGAGGTGTCAGAGATTCTTTAAAAAAAATATATAATAGAAAGTGTTCAGCAACCTAAATATAGGGGTCAATATTAGTTCTCTCTAAAAAGCTAAGGAATCAGGGTAGCTGATGTGCCAGTTTCAGACAGGGACATGTGTATAAGTTCACACCTTATTTCTGGAGTTTAAGCAAATGCAACAAAACATCTTTACATCTAGCAAAATTATAATTTCAAAATAGAAAACTGTTGCTAGCCCCTTGTGTGCTTATGTTCTGTATCATTGTTAAATATATGCAGACGAAGATGAGACTATGGCCTTCAGTATTTAGGACTGCAGAATTATTTTTCCTAAGCCCTTGTCAAAATAAAAACAATTCTGTATTTCCCCCCAATCAGCCCCAGTTGGGCTTGAGATCTGAGTCATGGATATTCACCTTGTTATGAGCAACTACTTTGAGAGCAAAGGTTGCCAAATAGAGGGAATTCATGACAAAACTAAGCTGATTCCGAGATTCTTCTAAAAAGTCTTCCAGGCCTTCATACCAAAGTCTTTTAACATCTGACCACACCATTCCTGGTGGAGAGAAAAAGAAAACAAAAATATGTCACTGTGTTATACTGTATAGGCTTTCTACTAGTTCTAGTGTTTTCCAGATGGGTATTTTGTTTTGCTTTTAAACTAAAATAAGGGCACCTACTTCTTTTCAAAGTGTTTTAGTGAGAAAGAGGAAAGGGGGAATTTTGTATATGTATCTGAGCAGTATTGAGTTTGATCATAAAATACAACAGTGCAGTAATTATCATTTATAATGATAAAGTAATTATAAATGTTTACCTTCCACAAGTCAACTCTTCGCTGAAGAAAATTATCTTTAATAAGGAAGAGGAGTGTCTGCTTTAGAACAAGAGTCCAAAGCCTCACTGCAGTTGCCTTTTTTTTTTAAAGTTAACTTTATTTCAGAAAGCTTGGAACCTCATCACACTGTGCTACAAATATATTTTTGTGAATGTATTTGAATTAGAAAATGACCCAAGAAAAAAAACAGCTTAAAACTAAACTTTTCTCACTACAATTATCATAATTCCTGTAAGGTTAATGACTTAGAAATTTTTTCTATCTATTTGATTCAAGGTAACTTAACAGGAAACAAGGGTTTTAGTTTTACCCTGCAAAATGTATAGGTTTAGCCTATTCACAAAAAGATCTTCAATGGAACTTTTTTTTTCTCGCTACTGAATCACTGACCTCAATTAGGTGTTAAATTCTACCATTGTTAACCACTTTACACCAATTCAGAAAAATTCAGCTACTAAAATTCAGTGAGTGAATACTCAGATCACAACCTGCCATTTCATAATTTCAAAGGATCTTTTGTAGAAATTCAGTTGCACATTTAAGATAGCCAAATAATCAGCAGAACATTAAATAATTGATTATTTGTGTAATTCAGATGTTTGCTACTATATTAAAAATTAGGAGAAAAGTAGCATTTACATTAGTGGCAACTAAAAACTGTTCGACTTGGCACAGGTTTTTGCAAGTTTTCTAAAACTTCGGTCCAGTACAAGCAAAGGCAAGTCAGATAATTAACCTAAGATACTTTTTGCAGGACATTCCTTGTAGTTCAGTGAAATATATGTTGCAATGATAAAAGATTAGAGTCAAGCAGAAGAGAAAACACATCCTGCCACAGTTAGAAGTAGAAGGTAGTACACCTATTCTTCCTGGCTGAGTCTTAGTTTTAGGGTGTTTTGACTGTACACTGCAAAATTTGTTTAAATGTGTAACAGAAACTGACCTAGTTAATAAAAGAAGTTAAACAATGTAAAAGGGTAGTATAGGAAATCCTAAAAATGTCACATCATTTGTCTAGAAGTATAAGATTTTGCTGCTTTTTTGTCTTGGATTGATTATTTTGGGAGGGAAGGCTAATAGCACTCAAAATATTGAAACGTTAATCTAGTATACAAAATCTGGTTTTAACTTTAAGTTTTGGAGTCAAAACAGAATTTTACTGATTCAATAGAGAGTACATCAATGCTCCAAACTCCGACAAGATAAAGTTAGTTAATGATTGGTTGAAATAACATAATTATTCTCCTCCAAGTTAATTTTAGTACTTTTAAAAATATATATTTTATTGGAGGTATTCCAAGTTACATTTAGTGTGTATGTATTTCCTTATATGCGTCAACAACAAATGCATTTATACACACATTAAAATACTTAATTAAAAGTATTAAGATTTACTAATCTCAAAAAAAGATCTTACTTGGGTACTAGTAATGTGTCTGAGTTACAAATCACTCCCTTTCAATCTTATCTCACATGTATAGGTAAAATACTGAACAAGAGAAACAAATTTCAATATGAGTTAAGTGCCTAGGCACTTCTGAAAACCTCACGAAGCACCTACCTGCAACTAAGCATCTTCAAAAATCTGTCCTTAAGTGACCTAGCAGCCTAAATCCAAATTTCAACATTGACTTAAAAGCTTTGGTCACTTAAGTGTTTTACCCCTTGTTTTAACTAGTCATTTAACTGGAGGTCTGGCCCAACTGTACCCGTTAACTCACCCTTCCCCTTGTCCAGACACAAAATCTTCTCAAATAAGTGTTGCTCATAGAATTACTCATGGAGCATGCTACATGTCTTTAGTGCACAGTCTCTACTTGTAGGTTTGATCTGTTATACTGGAGGCTGGTTTAAATATGCTAAGACTATTGTTTTTCCTTAAGGAGGCTTCTTTCCACCTGTGGATTAAATGATTATCACGCCTAATCTTACTAGAAATGTATCTGGATTTTACAATTTATTAAGGCTGTCAAGCAATTAAAAAAAAATAATCAGGATTAAATCACACTGTTAAACAGTAATAGAATACCATTTATTTAAATAGTTTTGGATGTTTTCTACATTTTCAAATATATTGATTTCAGTTACAACACAGAATACAAAGTGTACAGTGCTCACTTTATATTTATTTTTTAATTACAAGTATTTGCACTGTAAAAAAAAGAAATAGTATTTTTCAGTTCACCACGTACAATACTATAGTGCATTCTCTTTATCATGAAAGTTGAACTTACAAATGTAGAATTATGTACAAAAAAACTGCATTCAAAAATAAAACAAAGTCCACTCAGTCCTACTTCAGCCAATGGCTCAGACAAACAAGTCTGGTTACAATTTTCAGAAGATAATGCTCCCCACTTCTTGTTTACAGCACCTGAAAGTGAGAACAGGCATTCACATGGCACTGTTGTAGCCAATGCTGCAAGATATTTATGTGCCAGATGCACCGAAGAGTCCCTTCATGCTTCAACCACCATTCCAGAGGACAAGTTAATGACAGGTTCTGCTTGATAACAATCCAAAGCACAGCGAACCGACGCATGTCCATTTTCATTATCTGAGTCAGATGCCACCAGCAGAAGACTGATTTTCTTTTTTGGTGGTTTGGGTTCTGTAGTTTCCGTATCTGAGTGTTGCTTTTTTAAGTCTTCTGAAAGCATGCTCCACACGTCGTCCCTCTCAAATTCTGGATGGCACTTCAGGTTGAGTGCTGTAAACATTCCGATGAGGAAGCTACAGAACCCAAACCACCAAAAAAGAAAATCAACCTTCTGCTGGTGGCATCTGACTCAGATGATGAAAATGAACATGCATAGGTCCACACTGCTCTGGACTGTTATCGAGCAGAACCTGTCATCAGCATGGATGCATGTCCTCCGGAACGATGGTTGAAGTATGAAGGGACATATGAATCTTTAGCGCATCCGGTATGTAAATATCTTGCAACACTGGCTACAACAGTGCCATGAGAACGCCTGTTCTCACTTTCAGGTGACATTGTAAACAAGAAGCGGGCGGCATTAACTCCTACAAGTATAAACAAATTTGTGTGTCTAAGCGATTGGCTGAACAATAGGACTGAGTGGACTCGTAGGCTCTAACGTTTTACATTGTTTTATTTTTGAATGCAGGTTGTTTTGTACATCACTCTACATTTGCAAGTTCAACTTTCAGGATAAAGAGACTGGACTACCGTACTTGTATTAGGTGAATTGAAAAATACTATTTCTTTTGTTTTTTTACAATGCAAATAAATGTAATCAAAAATAAATATAAAGTGAGCACTGTACACTTTGTATTCTGTTATAACTGAGACCAATATATTTGAAAATGTAGAAAACATCCAAAACTATTTAAATAAATGGTATTCCATTATTGTTTAACAGTGCAATTAATCGTGATTAAAAAAATTAATTGCTTGACAGATCTAATATATACCTATACTATCACCAATCCATAATGTGATATTATTTGTTGGTACTTTTGAGTAAATATGATTTAAAAAAAAGCTTATGAATTATTGAACAGTTTTTAGATTTCTAGACATTCAACAGAATCGTCTCACAGAGTATATATTTTTTAAAAGTAATAGAATCAGTTTAGACACAAACTGTAAACTTTGCAACACTAGTATTTTACAAACTTCCAATCAAACAAATGAGGATATAGATTACATGTCTGTCTACAGTCTTTTAAAAATTAACATATATTAAGGCTGTTATAATTTGGTTCTCAAAGTCCTAGAGATTTCAACTTTAAAAGAAAACCATTAAAAGGGCTGACAAATTCATAAAACAGAACAGCGTAAGTTTTGGGACCTACTTGACTCAAAAGCAGTATCTGTGCTCCCTCTACTGGTTCTGCACCAAGCACAATTAACTTGCAAATATGCTTCCCTGGGATGTGTTGATATTATCAATGATACTGGTATGTAAAAAGGAAGTACATATAATGGAGACAAATTTAAAATACCATTAGAAAACAAAAGGCGAAAAAGAGGAAAAAATCAATGATTTTCATATAACAAATAAGAGGATTTTACATAAAAACAAGTATTTTTCTTCTTAAGCCATTTTCCAGTTCTGCAGTGGCTCTACCTTTTATCTGAAATTGAACTAAAAATCAAACATTGCAGAACTGGAAATGCAAGGCCAAGTTACCAATCTTTTTCTATACTGACACACAGCAAACTGGGTTCAACTGGTGGTCTCCTCCTCCTGAATTGTAGGGGACTAGACTGCTGTGGAGGTTTCTTATTTAAAACTTAGAAGGGAAAGATTTTGCACTGTTCAGCAGCAAACACTTGGACCAAATTTCATCTTTTTTTTTTTTTAAAGCTGCATCAATAAAGGGCCTTGAGTAGGAGAAATATAGGTAAATCCTCATGGCTCCCGAGATCCACAACTCATACAGTAACAAAATCAATTTGAAATAGAAGGAAACATGGTATATGATTTGATTGAGCTGAAATAATTACATATTTATTCCAAGAATCTAGAAGTATTTCAACCAAGATACATTTTATCAACTTGCATAAAGTGCATGAAAAGTTTTAACTGAATGTTTTTCCAAGAAGCTTCATATGATCTTTTTAATTACATTTTCTCTACTTTTTGAAACTTTTAACTATCTATACTGAAATTCTATCAAACATCAGCCTAATTTCAAACCTTGCCCCAAGTCACGAGAGAACCAAGATCACTTTAAAAATGCCAAATGAAAGCTGCTTTTTTTTTTTTTTTTTTAACAAAAACGTAAGACTTAGCAGAAATTAAACAGCCGCTTTGTAGGTGGCTGACCAAAAAAACCTATTGGCTCACAATAGCTGAACAGCTGACATAATAAACAAAACGATTCAGTCATGAAAAGGGTGTTGAAAATTAAGATGACTTCTGAACTCTTAATTTTTAATTTGGCATTAATGAAAAATCACTAGCAATCTCTCACTATCTCTTATGGAGGGAATAACTAATATCAGGAACACATGTGCTTATGTTTTTTTAATGTCATTATTTAAAATAGTCCTGCAACTTAGTTAAAACATTTAGTTCTCACATTATCATCTTAATAGCCCAAACCATATCGCACATGATCATTCTTGCCTGAGCCAGCAGCACTCTACCAAACCTTCCAAAATAGCATTCCTGGTCACTGTCTCTGGCAGGGAGCTCTATGAAGTATTACTTTGACTACTAAGAATTGCTACACCATGAGATCATAAGTATCTCACTTCCTTCACCCTTTATCCAGCCAGCCAGCCAAGGGATGCTAAGCATTGATTGGAATTCTCATTTCCTACAGAGTAGCACACAACATTATTGCTGGATCAATGAAATGGCCAATGTCAGAACATTTTGTCTAACTTTTTATCCATCTGATACTTACCAATAAGCCATATTATCAGAAGATAGTCTATTCTCTCAAGCGCTGGCCCCATTGTATTCTTCTTATCCTCATTGTAAACCAGTGAATACAAGTTAAGTAATAGCAGGAATGTGAAATATGAAGCTCCATGAATAATAAACTTCATAAAAGGAGTGTGAATTATTCGACCTACTCGAGATTTAGGGGCTAATAAGTAACAGAGAGACAGAACTGGCCAAAAGATGCCAACTGTCAAAACAGTCAAAATCTTCTTACACGTGTGCTTGCGTCGGTAGCCTGCCATCTGTCCAAACCACACAGTGTTGAGAAACTGCTGGCAGTTAGACTGGGCAACAAACTGGGAAAAAAAGTAAGCCCTGATTAAGGTAACCATTATTAAAAATCTATATTCAAGCCATTCTAAGTCAGTTATAGATCATACGGTAGTACACATTTTCTGTTAAGCAAGTAGAATGAATTATCTTGAAAGAATAACTTTTAAATGTTACTTTTAAAAATGTTAGTATGGAGACAAAAGGAAAATATTAATAAGATAATCACAAATATGAATTACTTTCACCTCCTTTCCCATCCACAAGTTTAGAACATGGATTCCACAGCACTAGTTTTTTTATGGATATCAAGAACAGATCTCTTGAGAGGCTAGGATAACAGTCAGATTAAGAATGATTTAACTGTTTCTTTTTTTTAATCATCATTTAGAAAATTGTTATACACCCCTAAATGCCATGCCATTCTCTAAAACTTGCTACTTCCTATGGGACTGATTCTGTGAGGTACTATATGCCCCAAAGTTCACTAACACCATTGTGTTGTGCATTGTGTTGTCTTTGTAACTAACAGGAATTAAGGACCCTCAGTGCCTTACAGAATCAGGGCTAAAATTACCAAGTAATTCTATACCAGTCAGATCTACCTTTTAATTTTTATGGCTCTACTTCACCAAAGAACTTAAAAACAAGGTTAATTATAAGTGACAGCTTAAGTGCTTTGCTAAATCAAGGCCCACACAAGCAGGAACTTTCAGTCTGAAATATTATGTAGATCAACAGATTAAAACAAAAATTCTATTAGAAAAGTATGTGTCAGAAACTGTTTGTATTTCAGTACAGTTTGAAGTTTAATTTCAAGATGAATGGAAAAAATAATTCCTCCTTTACAATCATAATACTTCAGAAAGTCTATCATAAAAAATTCTCACTATAACAAACCTGCCAGCAATAAAATATTTATTTATGAGGGAGAGAGGGATCGATGGATCTTTTCTCATACCACACAGGAAAAAGAGATGCTATATTTCATCCAATCACAGTGGTAAAAAAGGTATGATCAAAACCAGAAGTGCATCTGAAATACTTTTTGTGTGTTTGCTTAACAGTTATCTGTGGCACATAATAGTCCAGTCTCTTGTAGGCTGTAATATTTTGGTCTAATTGTTGGGTTTAGTGTGTGAGTGCTGGGTGATGGTGATGGCGGTTTCTGATATACAGGTCAGATCAGATTATTTGGTATGGCCTTAAACTCTATGACACTGTGGCTCTAAGTATAGCAAATTCACTAACTGTAGCTAGTTCTGGGGTTGGTTTTATTTATATGACCTGTCAAATTTTTCTTACTTTGCCTATCTGTAAATTCTGATTACTGTTGAAGGAAATATTGTTTAATCAGTCTGTGTGTGTACAGTGAAATCTGTATTTACCGACAATAAACTAATCCTTTCAAGTCTATCTTTAACAAATTAATAGAGACAGACAGACATACCTCCTTTTGGTTATACTTGATAGCAAGTTTTAGGCGACTCAAATTCATCCTCTCTTCTAACAATCCTCGTTTGTCCACATGCTCATCACTAGCTGTATGGTTTAGGATAACTTCCAGCTCCCGTGAGTTCCGTGCCTGTGCAAGTAAATCTTTAGCAAAGGTTTTGCACTGTTGGGCTAGTTCCTCATAATCATTTCTAGAAAATACAAAAGTAGCAGATATTAATGTATCTCTGACTCAGACTTCAATATACACATTAATTATCTCTCTTAATTGGGGGATGGAAAGATATGCTTAACAAAACCGAATTATATGAATCTGTTATACAAAATTACGGCCCAACAGCACTTTCTAGAGCCATTCACAGTGAAAACAGGTCTATGCAAGTTTCCAGTGTGACAACATATTTCAATTTTGTGTGCACCATCCTTTGTATCCTAATCTTGCAGATTTATGGAGGTGAAATTACTAAACAGCATTGTAGTGTAATAATATTTGCCTTCTTTTTACTTGTAACTTCAGAGTTTCAATCTCCACAGATTAAAATGTACACTTCCCAGTCTCCCTCATAAAAATTTACTAATAATCTTCACATAATCTTCTTACGATAGTTCACGGCATGGGAAAAAGCTGACCATTTCTTATGTAGGAATTTTTTTAATCCCACCAACTGAAAATTAAGTCTATTTGTTGGAACTGATTTATTAAATTCATAGAATCATAGATACGGAGAAAAAAATCTCACTTTCTGCTGGTCTCACCAGGGAATGTGATATACTTCAGTACAAGTTATCGTCACATAAAGAGCAAAAGCTGAACCCTCACTGAGAGAGAATAATGCCCAAATGAAGAAACTAGATTTAGGAAACTGGTATTTTGCCTTAGACAAGAAAAGTGTATCTACATGAGATTAGGAAATGATGGCTGAGATAGATCATTATCCCCTACATTTCTGTGACCCTTTTTAATTACAGGGAATATAAAGAAAGCAAGTTGCAGTTTAATAGATGTGAACATGCAGAGAGAAAGCTAACAGAACTATAAGTGGATCTTTCAAATCATCATCTGATCCTTTATTAATACAATATTGAAGTATTTGCATCTGAGGGAGATGGGGAGACAGGACGAGAGAAACCTTGAAACAAAAATTTTAAATTGGTTCCCTTTGTATCCTTGTTCAAAGATTTCACTTTTTTCCTTCAACCATTTTTTTAAAATTGTGACTAAGATACAACCACTGCGTTTTTGTTGCAATACAGATACAGAGACCGAAGACTGTGTGCTCAGACAAGCATTTCTGAAGAGAATTAGGAAGAACCATGTGACACATACAACAATTCAAATGTAAAGCTTAACCTTTTTTTATTACAGTATAACTTTTAGAAAATTTCTGATGCAGCTATGACTAGCCATTCTAATGCATGAAAGATTTTTTTTTTTTAATAATTTGAACTTTTTTTTTTTTTAAATGTACCTTATGGTAAATAAGTAGCTTTTTTCAGAGCAGCTTTGTATTTTAAAAATACACTGATGTGTTTCAAATAGTAGTTTAATGTATTATCCTTATAAAAAAGGAGTTTCTAAAGAGATCTCCATTTACAACAGAAAGCAAAAATTGGATACAAGTTATCTATTATATCAGAAATATACTCTCGCTACTGGTCACAACATACACTGGAGGTTGTATTATTGAAGCAGATCTCATAGCAGAATAGAGTATTACGATATTGGCGCTATAACTTCAGTATGAAAAGCAACTTGTTTAATCAGCTAAGACTATTACAATATTAAAATAATATTGTGATTTTTTGATGTGTCTTGATTTTTTAACTTCCACCTCCTCCCATAAAGAGACGATTAGCATCGTCAACCCTCCCAAATGCATAGTAAGGTGATTTTGGCCGCTGCTGCAGGAGTTCTCAGTTCCACATTTTCCTGCCCCCCCTCAACGCCAAATCAATTCTGTCCCCCAAGTTCCCATATCATATCAATTCTATGCCCCCATCTCAGATCTGCTCCTCCTGCAGCTCCAGGGGGATCTTCAGGGTCTTTACAGTTTTTCCTTATTATAATAAGCCTGCGCTTTAAGTCTTAATGGTCTTACAAACTAACATCTAGCAGCAGTTCTTTAGTTTGCATCATTTTATTCCCTTGTCTTTACAAAAGGCTAAATCCGACCTCTATATGAATACTTTAAAATAGAAGTGGTAATTAACAGTTGCCAAATATTTTGCAATTTTTAACAGGAAAAATGCCTGCTTAGTTTAACACAAAATCATGTGGCTCGTTAGTTTATAATATAGACATGGCAGTTTTGGTATCAAGATTTATTTATTTATTTTACATTTTAGTATTCATATAGAGTAAGCAAAGATGAAAAAAAAACAAAAACCCTGAGTCAGG
This sequence comes from Chelonoidis abingdonii, assembly GCF_003597395.2. Lineage (NCBI taxonomy): Eukaryota > Metazoa > Chordata > Testudines > Testudinidae > Chelonoidis > Chelonoidis abingdonii. The sequence goes on from NC_133776.1 coordinate 32,915,195, forward strand.
TTCCATGTGGATAAGTGCTGTATAGTGTGTACATAAACCCCAATCCTGACTTGCAGAATTCCTTGTTATGTTAGTTCTGGCAAATTACAGAATATGTTTGAGATATGAGTAAGCTAGAAATTGTGTGGGATAGGAGTTAAGTGTTGTGGTGTCCAACTAGTTTTTAATATCAATTCACTTCAAATTTCAACTCAGATCTGGGGAGCTGAAAAGCTGATGACACTAAACAGTCTCAAGTGCCTACCTCCTAAAAAGGATCAAATGGTAAAGGTTATGTGTACACTAGAGAGCTTACGGTGGCATCGATGTACCGATGAAGCTGCGCTGCTGTAAGATCTCTCATGGAATATTTACACCTCTGAGCGACACAAATTTTGCTGACATAAATGGTAGTGTAAACATAGCTTTCAGTATGGCAAAATGAAAAAGTTTTGGCAGACGATACTCAGCAATGTGTTCAAAATGTGTTTGATTATTCATTAGTCTTAATTCAGTCCCCACCATTATTCTCAATCTGATTTTTTTTAATAGCTAACTACAGTGCTAAAGAAACAAAAAAATCCACAAAAACATGAGCTATATGGAAAACAAAACAGAGACAAAAGTAAGTTTGTAGTTCTTTTCATTCCTACCTGAATTCAACTTCGACAAGACTTAACTCTTTTAAGTCTGCACTAAGTTCAAAAGCTCTCAGGATTGGATCCTCCTCTGTCAACATTATTAAGGCAGGACTGGCCAAACAACGATAGATGTCAAGACGAAATCTGAGACAAAAGGTTCAGAGAGTAAGGCAACTTCTTAAGATGAAGCAGCTTCATTTCATTAGCATTTTCAAATCACAATATGTCTTGAATTCTCAAGCAAAAACTAATTTAAAGAGATTACAGCCATAAAATTGGGAGGCAGGGGCAGGGTTCATAAATCTCACTAGGTCAGGTGCTGGTATCTACTTTGAAGTCAACTGCAAAAGGACAAAAGGAAATTAAAGTTCCATTTGTACTCTCCCAGAGCATTTATGCCTGCTGATTTTTATTTTAAACCTAAAGACGACACATTGGGTCACTTAGAATTTTGAAGTGAGAAACATTTCACATGATGTGTCAAAGGAGGAAAAGATTTTGAGTCCAATTCTGTAGTCCTTCATATATGCAGAACTCCCACTGTTTTAAATGGAGTTTATATCATAGAAGGGTTGCAACACTGGCTTGCTCTCTTCTCCTCACTGCTATTCCAACCACAGTCAGTACAACAGCAGAAGACATCAATTAAAGTAATGCTTGTTCCAGGCAGACAGCTGGACAGGTAAATGACATGAATTTCAAAGGTGCACAGTCACACAGCATTAATCATGACCCACAGAAACAAAGTCAAAATGAATGTATTAAATAGGGCAGAGGCCTCAACTTTATTAAATGAATCTCAAAGCATTGGAGAACAGGAAGCAAAATGCCTCTATTTCAACTACCAGGCAGCTATTTGGGTCCGGTATGGTAAAACTGTCTACAGTAACCAAGAGGAAAGACGGACAGCATCCTTATACCCAACCCTTGTTCGTGAGATGAGGGTGGGTCATAAATCTCATATAAGCTAAGTCACACTAGTGAGTTCTCTCATTCCAAACCAACCCAGGCTGATGCCAGTAGCCTCCTGGGTTCCATGCTCAATTTTTTACCCCAAGAGCATGTTGCCCATTCAGTCTAAATGCACTGCACACCAGCTGCAAGTTGCAACAAAGCTTTGGGTTTGTTTTTCTCTCCCTTTTAACTACCTTATCTAACTAGCCAGAACTCTGGCTTGCTAGAGGAAGGTTTTTATTTTTATTTTTTTAAAAGGACACGATCCTATCTTGTGTGGTGGGGGAATGATCAGGAAATACTCTTCATCTATGTAGTGACCAGTAATTCTCATCCTGCTATATCAGATTGTTGTAGTATGCAAAATAAGTGTGAACTTTAAAGAAAAATTAATGGGCTATAAGTGCAATAAAAATAAACTTCATATCTGTTGCATAAACATAGTCCAAGAAAGTTCTTAGTTACCAAGATTTCCATCAAAGATCTTTAAAAAGCAATGAAAAAATTATTCTGGAAACTAGAAGGATAAATTCCAATTGAAAAATATGTTAGAAATTGATTTTTGATCCATTAACTATTTCCATTAGACAAGGAAATAAGTGTTTCACTTAAATGCAAAACAGATCAGCTAGAGAGGATGTAAACCTAGTTAAAAACTTTAAAGACTAGAATATAAAATTAGTAAAAGTCTTTCCAATTCATGCTCTGCAACTGAGAATTTTAGGTTCCATCAACACTACAACTTTTACTTATTACACCTCTACCCTGATATAACGCAACCCGATATAACACGGGTTCACATACAACGCAGTAAAGCTCTGACACGCTGCTCTTTGGGGGGCAATTTTGGGGGCCCAGCAGTCCCAGAGTGGCCCAGGGGATTAATTGGGGGCCGGGAGCAGCCTGCTCTGCTTCCCTCGCCCCGGCCCCAGGCGTGTCACTCGGGGTTAGGGGACTTAAGGGAAGGGATCCCCCCTGCATTCACCTGCCGGATGAGTGTGGGACCTACCCCCTCCGACATAGCTGGGGCAAGGAAAGTGAAGCAGGCTGAGGCCACGTCACTCTGCTTCCCACCGCAGGTGAGTGTAGGGGGCATCCTTTCCCCAACCTGCCCGTACTCACCGGCAGCGGAAAGCAGAGCAGTCCGGCCCAAGCCCGCTCTACTCAGCCAGCACCCACTGTGGCACTTCACTTCCCGCCACAGGTGAGTATGGGGGGCATCTTTTCCCCAACCTCCTCGCACTCACCAGTGGCGGGAAGCGGAGCACCGTGGCTGGGAAGTGGCAGAGTGGAGTAGGCTGGGGCCACGTTGCTCCACTTCCCGCCACTGCAGGTGAGTGCCTGTCAGGAGGCGGGGGGTGTAGATAGGGGTCGGAGCAGTCAGGGGACAGGCTGCAGGGGGGTTGAGTAGAGGATGGGGTCCTGAGGGTAATTAGGGACAGGGGTCTCTGGAGGGGGCGGTCAGGGAACAAGGAACGGGGGAGAGGTGTGGATGGAGAGCAGAGTGTTTCTACTGCTGGCACATCACACGCAGCGATCGTCTACCCCTCCCTCCCGCCGCCCTCCGGTTTCCATACTCCAGAGCAACCAGCAAAATATTTACAAAATAAATCACAAGCTAATTTGTTAAGATTTCAAAAGGTCCAGATGTTTGAGTATAATTTGCTCCACTGTGCTCTAAGTCTTGAGTGTCATGAGAACAATTGGGCGCGGGGGGGGGGGGGGGAAATCAGTAAATGTGGTAATTTATAGTTAATACAATAGCTCTCTTAAATTATCATCACAATTAGAGTTTTAGCTCATGTAATCCACATTGTATCTGCAAAGGAAGAGTCAGCAATTTCTATAACGTCAGAATACCGAAGTCCCGAGAAAGTAGCAGATGTAGGAGTGTTAATCTAATTTACAGCACTGCTTTTCCTTTGCAAAATTCATATGTAATTTCACAGTTCCAAAACATGTGCGTCATACTTCCCACACCACCTTTCCACTTCCACTCTGAAACAAAGTTGTCAAGTCAAATCTCAATAGTTCATTTCAGTTTCAGCTACATGTAACTATCTTGGGTATTTCTAAGGCTATGTCTACACTTTTGTCGGTCAGAAGTGTGGGGAAAAAAAAAACCTACCCCGGCTGACAAAAGTTTCATCGACAAAAGCACCACTGTGGACACCACTATGTCGGCACGAGACGCTCTCCTGCCGACACAGCTACCATCGCTCATTAGAGGTGGTTTAATTATGTGGTCATGAGAGAACTCTCCTGCCAGCACAGAGCAGCTACACAGGAGACCTTACAGCAGCACAGCTGCATCATTGTAAGGTTCATAGTGTAGACATAGTCTAAATCACTGATGTCTTGGGGTAGATTCTGATACTCTGACTTATACTGAAGTCAATGTGAATACTCATGGAGTAAGGTACTACCTAATGTGAGTAAGGGTATCAGAATATTGCCATTGGTATTTGAATGCCAACAACAGTGTTTTCAATTTAGTTTTGAGCCATTTCGACACATGAGGGTTGCTCAAAATGTACAATCCACTTATACTACCTTTATATGTATGGAAATTATTCCATAAACGCTTCAAATATCTAATCATTTCCAGTCTTGAAGTATTTTGTTGAGTGTAATAAATAAAATTTGTGGTTTGAGTCAGCAAACTGCTTTTCCATTCACACCCTTACATCATAATTACATAAAATGTAAAATACCAAATTCCATTTAATTTTACACATTTGGAATTTTAGTTCTCCACTTTCCGAAGTAACTTCCAATAATACGTTGTTTGCTTAGGCTTACAACCCTCCTTCTAGCATAAATTACAATTATTGAAGGAAATTATATAACTTACTATATATGAATTTTTCTTTTTTCTTCATGAAATTAGTCAATAAAAATACTTTATTTTTATTTGCAAATTTTATTCCTATGGCTCCCGCAACCAAACCCCCACCAACACCGCACAAAAAATACATACTTAAAACAAATCTGAATAAACACCTTCAGATCACAGAGAGAAACCAAAGGAAAGTCCACTGATCTTCCACTAAGGCATACAAGCTCAATCTATCCCCTAACAAACATATAAGATAAAATACACCTCTAAATCTCAACTTAAAAAGAGATATGTTGAACCTGATTCTGAATGATGCCATAGATTTATGCAGTTTGGTATACTCTGAGGACTTTTTGTTATTACCAAGATCTGATATTTCTGACCTGGAGTGCCGTAGGCTATCCTTTTTGTTCTTTGCCGTGCACAAGGTGCATTCACAGCCAACAGCGTGAGGTTTGGGTAGAGATACATCCTGTTTCAACAGCATAGTAAGGATCTCATAATTGTTACGATGAGCAGCTAGAATGACAGGCGCTACATCCATAGTTGTTGAGTACTCTGGGTTCTGAATACGCTCCATAAGTTTCTGAAATAACATTTAGACAAGTGTTTTAGATTATTACATGCAATTTTATTAAAATGTTTATCTATAAGTTAACATATAACATGATTGATCAACATAGGCCACAGTGAACTTCTGATTAAAATATTCCCCCCCACCAACAAACTTTATTTCACAAATTTGTAAGCTATCTAAATATTGGAAATTGCCTGCCTTCTACAGATAATTACACTATTTTCTCATTTCAGTTCTCGGAGGACAAATATACACATTAATTATAGTCAGCAAAAAGGACAAGATTAAAAAGCCATGAAGACTGAACCCTTACATTACCAGAAACTGTCCCTCAATTAGGGTTAAAAAACATTTACAGAGAAGTGTGGAAAGACTACTCAGCTGCTTCCCACGTTGCACCTGCTCTGAGGATATAGAAAGAACTTTTAGTCTCTAGGGCGATAATTTTGGTGCCTTTCACCAATACAAAATTCATATGAGCAGTGAAAAATAAACATTTAATTTTTGCAACCTGCATTACTTGGAAAGACCTAGATGGAAACAGCAGCATTTTCCCCTACGTATTGTAAAGTTCTCTCTATACGTTCCATTACTTTGTTGATAATATTCTCTATGTCCATACTCAGGTCTTTTATTTATTTATTTATTTATTTTTAATTCATTTACTTTAAAATCGGAGCTCACCCCTTCTGTAATGTAATTCCCACTTAAACGAAAGTTAACTTTCTTGATTTCCTCAACATACTGTGAGAAACATGAGACAATGATTTTAGCAAAATAAGAGCCCTTTGGTCTTGAGTTGGAGAAGATAATGTTCACGCTCCATTCACTCATGACTTTGCTTCATTCTGCAATTTGTGAGTCAGTCATCCCTAACACAAAGTAACATACACAATTCATAACCCACCCACAGGCACTCTCTCTGGAATTCTGCTTTGTTCTGTACCAACATGGAATACTCGGAGCTATAAAAATTGTAAGGACTACTACATTGAAAGGAAACAGTGTTAAGGTTAAATGAGATCCACATATATATTCATGAGCTATTTACACAAAAAATTTCAACCATTTGGTAGCTCTGAGAGAGACAGTCTGGTACAATATGGAAGAAATCCAACTGTTTTCTTTTAAGGGCCCTATTTCATCGTCTCTCTTCCTTTTTTATTTCTTCTTGGAAGGAAACTTAAAAGATTAAAAATGTTTTCCACATGGAAATGTCAGAATGAGAATCTTGTTATGAAGAAAGAAAATTGTTAAAAGTTGCCATGGAAAAGTAGAATTCAGTATCTTTTTTTTTTTTTTTAAATTTTCATTAATAAATTAGTGTTTTTTTCTTGAGTGATTTTTTTTTTTTTTTGCCAATTCCAGTATTCAGGTACAGAGAAGCTACACCCAAGTTATTTGTAATGTGCACGTGTACACATGCACACTCACCTCACTCATTCCTGCAGCACTACAGACATGCTCTCTCATTACAAGGTTTTTCCACTCAGTAAAACTTTTTAAAGCACCTTGATATTTAATTATTGTAAGGGGGATCTCAAATTATTAGTTTTAAATGAAGGTAGAAATTTCAGATGAATCTTAAGTTCAGGGAAGTTTTACCCAAAATACACTGTTTTTTGTCAGTCAGACCTGTCAATACTTTGTACTACAAAAAAGGATTTAAAAGCACTGATTTTTTTTCTTTTCATGTATGTACTATGATAGTTATCACTAACTAATTTAAAGAGTGTAAATATACAATTCAAATCAAGATCCCTATATGAAGATCTGCAGCTGTAACAGGACAGAATTTAGACCTTAGTCTTCAGTTAATTTTTTTACAGCCTCTTAGCCTTAGAGGATATATTTTTTTTAATTTCTGGTGTACCGACTAAAATTAACAAGAATTAAGAATACTAACTACAATAGTTGGTCTTGAGGATCGTTTTGGTCGATGATTAAGTAAAATATCAACAGCTCCCACCACTTCTGAGTCAATCGCCACCAAAAGTGCATCTGTTGACTGAAAAGAAAAAATAGGAGGTTAAATCTGAAACAACAGTAAAATAGATAGCATGCAAAAAAAAAAAAAAAACAAAAGTAGAATTTTGAAGTTAATATAAACAGCAAATGATGTACTCAACTACATAAAAAACTAGAGATTTTTTTTTTAAAATACTGCCATAAAATGATAAAGATGCTAAAGAAAAATCATTACAATTATAGGCAGATATAAGAAATATGCAACAGATTAAATTTATTTTAGAATAAAACTGATCTTAAAAACACCATAATGGAAGACAGATAGAAAACTAATACAAACAAGTTTCTCCCATACTATTATTCTCCAGGGCCAAACCTGTAATCCTTGTTAATCTAAGCAAAGACACTGTAGCTTGAAGTCAGTACTAAATCCATAGGAGTGTGTCCTAGCAAAACAATGCATAATCTGAAGTATTAATCAACATTATCCATCCACACTACCATGTATAGGGTGAAGATTCAAATCTTTGAGTCATTCTGTGAGTTAACATGGCACTGTGCCAGTTTTGTTCCACTGCAAGCGTGAACAACAATGGTCTGAAAAAGAAAGTGATCCTCCTCAACAAACTTCACTCCTACGTCCTGGAAACAAGATATAATTTAAAGAAATGTGAGAGGACCAACATTGAGGGCTATTTAAAATGCTTATGTTGTATCCTGGCTGGGATGAAGGAAAAAGAGACACAAAACCATTCAAGAAGGATCAAGGAAGAGTTTCTGCCTCCTTGCTGTTTTAGCAACACAAACTATAATTCCTGCCTGGAATATCTCTACTTGGTGTGGTACAACTGTAGATGATCTCAGAGAGCCACACAAACAAGAATGAAGCTGTACAGGGTTGCACACTGATCCTTAACTACAGTAACTCCCCATTTAACATCCTCTTGCTTAATGTTGTTTCGATCTTATGTCCCTGCTCAATTACAGAACATGCTCCATTTAGAGTTGTGCAATGCTTCAATATAACATTGTTTGGCTGCCTGCGTTGTCCACAGCTGGCAGCACCCCATCAGCTCACCCACAGCACCTCCCACCCGCTGGCAGACCCCTTCTCTTGCCCACAGCAATCAGCTGGCTTGTGGCATTCAGGAGAGGGAGAGAGGACTTGGCACGCAGGCTCCCGCTCCCTCCCAAACGCCACAAGCAAGCTGATTGCGATGGGCAGGAGGGGGGAGCTTGTGTGCTGAGTCCTCGCTCCTCCCTCCTGCCCCCTGAACACAAGCCAGCTGATTGCTGCAGGCAGAAGGGAGGGGGGAGGAGCAAGAATGTGGCACACCTCCCCCTTCCCTCCTGCCTGCAGCAATCAACGGGCTTGCGGTGTTCAGGAGCCAGGGGAAGGAGGGAGAGCCTGTGCGCCATGTCCTTGATCTTCCCCCCTCCCTCCTGAATGCTGCAAGCCAGCAGAAGGCAGTGGAGAGAAGGGGGAGTAGCAAGGACACAGTATGCGGAGGTGGCGTGGGCGGGCCGAGGGTTGAGCTCCCTGCCCCTGGTGTTTGCAGAGTAGGGTAAGCTGCTGCTGCTGTGCAATGTGCTTCTCCTAGCCAACAGCACCTTCAGCCTCCTTGTCTCCAGTGCCAGTGGGCTGTGCTTGTGTGGGGTAAGGCAGGGGCACCTCCCAACTATAGTATTATACTGTAATGTATGGAACCTAACCCCGCCTCCCCTCCATTTACATTCATTCTTATGGGGAAATTGGATTAGCTTAACATCATTTCATTTAAAGTTGCATTTTTCAGGAGCATAACTACAACGTTAAGTGAGGAGTTACTGTATTCTGTTGCTCTGTAACTCTTCCCCCAGCCTCCACCATTTTTCAACTTTATTGCTGATCAATCATAAATTTTAATATAGTGATAATCTTTAGTTAAGCCAAACTTCCAAAATTCCATTAGCCTGCATAGAGTAAATAATTTTATTTTGAAAGTGGGAGTAGAGAAACTGATATTTTACATTACCATAATGGTAAAGGCGAGAAGGTAGGTTCTGTCTGGGTTGGTAACTTTTCATGAGGCTTTTGCAAGGCTAAGTTAAACCATATTTTATTTTTCACTTTACATTGTTCTTTGTAAACTTTACAGGTTTGTTTAAAAACAAGGGGGAAGTTAAAATAGAAACTTGTCCCCTCTTAACAGCAGAGGAAGCAGCATCTTATCAAGGAAAGCTTGATAGAGAGGACATGCTTCCATTGCCTGAAAGACAGTTGGAGAAAGCAGCTTGGAGGGAAAACTAGCCATCATCACAATTACCTGAACAACCTAGGAGCAAAGCAGAATTGAGGGATGGCAAGAGATTCAGATAGAAAGCTTGCAAGTCAAAACCAAAAATGCACAGGTAGATGCACTTTCATTATTCCACTGGATTAAAATCTCTGTCATTCAGAGATCTAAATTGAATCTTATTCTAACTACAGTGTGGAAAAGAAGCAATATTCTGTAATTCTGAAATGAAACAGGAAAAAAAACTGTACTACTTCTGATATCATAATTAACTTTTAAGATCATGTAAAATGTAATTATTTAAGAATACACTGTACCTGAACTCCTAACTAAAGAAGTGTATGCTTGCATTAGACTGGAGCTAAGATACTTGAAAAGAATATTTAATGTTCTAACTTCAATCTTCATCCATCCTAAAAGTTGTTATAATCTAGTGGCAAAGTGATATATGCATTCTAAATATTTTAAGAACTTACAATTCTATTTCAGAATATTAAAAAGTAGTCAGTAGTTTGTTTGGGGAAGCAATGTGTGCACTTGCTCTGCAATGCAAATAACCAAATTATTTCCAGAGCTCTACTCACATCACTGAAGATGACGATGCACTATCATGAAAGTAAACAAATTTTCCATGTTTATTTAAGCTTCACTAGAAACATGAGGTAGGCATGGAGGGGGAAATATTCAGTGTTTACCAAATGAAAAAGGACAATTGATAAAAAAAATTTCTTACAGGTTCTGAAAAGATAACAGAAAACAACGACAATAATCAGTGTGTAGTGGTTCTGTACCTGACAGCCATAATCCAAAAGAAGCTGTAATATGTCCAAGTTTTCATTTTCAATGGTAATGGTTATAGCATTTCTTCCAAGCACATCCACACAATTTATGTTCATGTCACCTGAGCTGTTCTGCTCCAAGAGTTTATTAACCATGTAATAGTCACCTAAACAAGCAACATATGAATGTGCCTTAGTATTTTGGATTCATTTTTACTGGTATATATTCTGAAATTTAAATAAAACATACTACTTTTATCAATTAGAATGAAATGCAAAGCATATGCTAATTGTAAAATTTAGATGTCATTAAATATGAAATACTCTACCAGTTATCCATGACATCTGACCAAAAATATTTAACATAAAAAGGCTTCTAAGCAGCCAAACTAGAAATGGGTTATTCACATTAGATGTGAAATTAAACAACACAATTAAATCACTCTTCCCCACCCCTTATAAATCCCAACTCAGGAAAGCATTTAAGCACATGCTTAGCTCTTCCTCTGTTCAGAGAAGTATTAAGCTTCCGCTTATGTCCCACCAGTACAAACTCACTTGTAAGTGCTTTTCAATAACCGGGGCAATGATGCCTATGTACTGTATAAGACCAAAGAGGAGCCAAGTCAGAGTGTCTCTTTTTCAACGCTATTATTTAAATGACTCTTTTCTAATGACTCTTATTTGTCAGTGTTACAAGTTTTTAATTTAAAAAGGGGGACACTAAGATTATGATGCAGCATTATTGAACCCACTCATCCATGATTCACAGAGAAGGAAGAAACCAGCGAGAAATAATACAGAACTTCCCCTGGGGCTCAGCGATCCATGTTATGGGATAGGAAGGAAATTATTATGTGCTGGAAAGTATGGTCCCTGCCTGGAACAGATCATAAACCATAAGAACTCTCCCGCTTTCCCTCCTCTCTACTTTTATTGCCTTTTATGTCCTTTATATTTCCCTGCGTGTAAAAGTTCCCACATGATGCATCGTTGTCTCCTCTGCCTGGTAACTTCCGCTGTGGTGCCCGGGCTTCTTTCATTGTGCTCTAATGTAAACATCCAAGAACAATTCAATGGGCAAAGTCTCCGGCTACAGCGGCGCTTTGTGCAGCCTGCGCAGCGAGGAGACCTTTGACCACAGCCCTAACCTAATTATACTTGAAATCCCATTGGGAGAAAAGGGATTGCGGGGCCTGAGCCCGGCTCCTCTCGGGCCGGCTCGCTGCCCAGCGCAGCTCCCGGTGGGCAGAGACCTGGTGCAGGCCATCTCCGGGCCCCCAAGCGGATGCCCCCGTGACACACGACCCCGACAGCGGCCTTGGGGCGGGCCGCAGCCGCACCTTTGTCGCAGGCCAGCAGGAAAAGCTTCTCGTCCAGGGTGGTCTCCTCCTTCACCTGCCTCACGTCCTTCAGCGCCAGCAGCTTGTTGGGGGAGGCCGAGGCGGACGGGTCCGCGCTCTGGTACAGGGCAGCCATGGCGCCGGCTCCACCAGGCCCATCGGGGTGCAGGGGGCCAGGACCAGTCAGCCCCGGGGTTCCCCACACAGCGGGCCGCCCGGCCCCCGCCTCACACCGAGACAAAGATGCCGCAAGCCCGAGACTGTCAACACTGAGTAGGGCGGGGCGTGACCTCCCGCCCCGCTGGCTGCGCAGGCGCAGATGGGAGCCACAGGCCCCGGAGGGGCCGGGCCTGGCTGGAGGACGCGGGGCGGGACCGGGGACTGAGGGAGGCAGGACTTCGATGTCTCAAGCTGCGGCTGCTGCTTCTCCGCCTCCCTCGGTTCAGCGGCGCTGGCCGCCCAAAGAGCTTGCCCCCGGCAGGTACATTAACGGCCTTGCGTCGTGGCAGTTCTAAGTCCTCCCCGCATCTCGCTGTTCGTCCTGAGCCCCTTTTCTCCCCCTTGTTCCCAGTAGGGTGACCAGAGACCAGGTGTGAAAAATCGGGACAGAGGGTGGGAGGTAATAGAAGCCAATATAAGAAAAAGCTTCGAGTATTGGGACTGTCCCTACAAAATCGGGACATCTGGTCACCCTAGATCCCAGGGTGTCCCTTGCTCTGGGGGAAAGGGGGGGCAGGTTTTATCCAGCCTGAGAGGCGGCCTCAGTGCTGGGGCAGCTCAGTACCTCCCACAGTAAAAAGATAACGGTGTTAGTATTTTATCATGAGTCTCGTGGGGATTTTCTTCAGCCTGCCACCTCCCCCTAGGAAGTCATGTGATTTCATGAGACTCTCAGCTTTCATTTTAAAAAAATAGTTCATTTCTAGCCCTCCTGGTTGTGGAGAAAACATAAGACATGAGTCCTGAAAGCACTCCAAAAAAGAACTTAAAAAGCGGGGGGAGGGTTAATCACTCATCTGAGCAGAATTCCTCTGGGCTGCCTCTGCTGGCTCCTTAGAACCCTTTGAGGAGTAGTTAGTGCTGTCTGGGGTTCTCTGCTCAGCATAGGCACTGACTCTCTGGGTGCTCCTGCCCTGGCGGCTCATAGCACCCATGGAAAAAAATTAGTGGGTGCTTAGCACCCACTGGTGGCCAGTGCCTCCCATCTGCCGGTGGCCCTGCTGATCAACTCTTTCCCCACTCCTGGATCAGCTGTTCCCAGGCCTGCAGGAGGCAGGAAGGGAGGAGCTGGGACTCGTACACTTAGGGAAGGGGGCGGAACTGGGCAGGAAGAGGCTGGAGTAGGGTAGGAAGGGAGCTTAGGCAGAACAGGGTTGGGAAGAAGCAGGGTGAGGGGTTGGGGAAAGAGGCCTGAGGTGGAGTGAGGCTCAAGCACCCCCAGGGCCCGGAGGATGCCAGTGCCTGTGCAGCATGGTGTCCCCATCAGGTTCCCTGCTTCTGGCCCTGTGACCTCACTCTGGTTCCTATTTTCTTATTAATTGATCTCCAGACTCATTTGAGCCCCAGGTTCTGTCACTCCTCCCCTTAGGCTGGAGGAGGGACTTTCAGGCACTCCGGGATATCAATAGATGGTTATCCCTAGAAATCATGTTCACAACAATCAGAGTAACTCTGGACAGCTGGGAGTGAGCCATGCCGGACTGTCATGTTTCTTCTAGTGTGACAGTTGAGCAATAGTTTATAACAGGCATACAGAGCAATCCGTTGTCAGAGAAGCCTGGTCAGAAAAATATTTTTTTTTACTTTGAAGCTGTGTATCTCAGGAAGAAGGATAATGGTATTGTACAGCATTAGTTCCTGTAGTATGAAGTTTGAGCAAAAAAGCCTTAGATTCAATCTATCTTAAAGACTTCCAGCTATGAACTAACTTGTCTCCAGAACCAGGCTAAGTGCATTAAATTTTGTGTCAGAAGATTCAGTTCCCTGGCCATGGGTTGGATGTCTTCTAATGCAACTGAGGATAGAAATAATAATAGAATAATATTGGCAAATATTAACAGCTTTATTATGGACCAGGCGGGCATTGCCCCTATGAACCACCAAGCAAATTCCCCCCCCATCACTAATCCTCTGAACCATTCACTATCACCTTATATAATATCATCTAGTTCGAGGTGTCCTCTTTGTGTCAGTATGCTGTGTCAGATATTAGATTATTAATATTTAGTCTAATCCTGTTTGTTCATTGTTCTTGTATCATCTTGTTTTTAGTTACTTTTATTGTTTTCATGTTTTGAGAGACAATGTGTCTGCTTTTACCTTTTTTTCACTCCACAATTACTAGGTATTTAGTTGAGTATTCTGCCTTATTTGGCTGCTTTTTAAAATGATTTTATTAAATACTGACGTACCATAAGTGTTTGGCTAACATTTATAGGTAAAGACAAAGGAATACAAATGCTCATTTCCAAAATCATGATCAAATAACTATTAGTCTTTCTCCATGCAGAAGATATACAAAAAGTAACACATTGCAGTGTTTTCAGGAAGAATTTCTTGCAATCAAGGCACCTTTTCTATGACACTGATCTTCTCTGACAGAAAAATAGATATACACGTGTTCATTTAAAATAAAATTCCAAAAGAAAATGCAGTACATATAAGCTGAGTCCCCAGACTGGACTGGCCAGCTCTCTTTATTGCTTTCTAATACAACAGTTTATGAACGTTCAGATATTTACTCCAGCAGCAAGGGTTAATATAAACACAGATCTTCCAGTAGTCTATGGTACACATTTGCCTTACTATATAGTGTTATTCTTCACTTTGATGAAAGTTTGTTGTTTTGTAAAAAAACAATCTAATATATTTAGATGTTTACTCCCATAAGAAAGATTCAACAACATTATGAATAAAATCACTAAATTCTAAACAATATGGTGATCACAAGTCTAAACTAGCTTTAATAAAGTCAGTGGCAATACTCTTATTGACTTCAGCATGAATTAGATCAGGCCTTCAGAGAATAAGGCAATGATGCTGATCTTTGTTCAGGTTGGGGAAAACATAACAGTGTTTGAATGGACTTCCACACAGCTATCACTACACGTAAACAACACCCACAAAATATATATTCACAGCAGATCCTGAAATAACATATTTTAAAAGCTGCTGATTCTTTTCATTCTATGAAAACAGTATGAACCAGTCTTGATTGACAAGATTTTTTGAAAAGCAATACAAGAATGTACCCTTAATTTGGTAATGAACACATTCTGCTAGAACTATTAATCCATAAATAATTCATGTAATATGAAATTCTTTGAATGAAACCTTCACTAGTATAAACAAGTTATTAAAATGTAATTAATGAATATATATCCATACTTGCACATACAAATTTTTCTCTGGTTTTATATCCACTAAACTTCAGAATCTTGTAAACTGTGAGGCATTTATCGTGTTTAACATGGCAGAAACTTTTATTAAATGTCTTAATTATTTTATTTTGTTCAGTCCTCTTCCCATCAAGCACGCAAACACTGTCATAACCATTTTTGGCTTCACTTCTACTAGATCATCTGGCAGTGCATAAATGCGAGCACCAATCTTTCGAGCAACTGAAATGGCATATCTTGAAAAAACAAGAGAGAAAATATTATTTTACTAGTATCTATTCCCTATGTTTTGAGACATACCATATTAACACATTTTGATAAAAAGGTAAAATATACACATCCAATCAATATTTCAGTGTTGGGAAAATGAATGTAATTGACTGAACGAAAATAAGTATTAACAGTTGTGCTGGGACATTTATTTTGCTTGAATCTACTAGAGCATTTATTTTTCTTAACTATTAGGGGCTATGTAGGACTATTAATATAAGAACTTCAGTGGAGTTGCCAGTTTACAGCAGCAGTGAATTTGGCTTGGTATTTTTCAGTATGCTAGAAAAAATGTCTAGAAATTTTACCATTTAAATTTCATTTATCCATATTTAAAAAAACAAATGTAGGTGAATATAATTCTCTATTGATGCATCAGTAATTCAGAGGCTTGATTTCTGTGCAAGAAAATATAAAATATGATTTAAACACTTACTTAGCATTATTCAATTTGTCTTGTTCCGAAAGATCTTCTCTCTTGACCATTTCTTGACGAATTGCTTTTGGTGCAATGGCATCTATTAAATCTAGTACAGGTAAACTAGTGCTAATACATTTGTCCTAAAATAAAGAGTTAATGAATTAATTAATATTAATCAATAGATTTCCTTTAATTCTCCTAGCAGTATTTTTATAATCCAAACTAAAAATCGAAGGCAACCTAATTTTTTTTAAAGATAGCATCATACTTTATTCTTCTACTTTATTTTCTCTTTTTACTACTTAAAGGTCCAATCCTGCTTTCCTTGTCTGTGGAAAACTTATAGTGAAGTCAGAAGGAGTTTTCAAAGATCAGGTTAATAATCCATGTAGTTTCTCTCTTTCAGAACTGGTACTGCTAAACAAATACGAACAGTTTGCTTCATTTAGTGACACCAGTGACTGATCTTTTAGATTGTTAGATCTTCAAGACAGCCATTGTTGATGTTAAAAAACCTAAATTTCTTTAATAATCCTTAGTTAGTTCATTACAGAATTGGCCACAAGCGATGTCTTTGGTGTGAGCTTTGAGGTACAAATTGATTTGGGGTAAGTGACTGGTCTCTTGGGACTTAAAGCAAACTGAATCTTTTGTGATCTTTGCTATATAGCAACCAACTAAGCTCAGCTTGCCTGGGTGGCAGGATAGACTGGAATACCCAAGAGGACTGTCTGTGACTCCACGGTAAGACTGTTATAGTGCTTCAGGAGTTCACATTTGTTATTGGGTTGATGAAATCTAATTACAGAACATATAACCCGTTTGGGGTCTCTGCACAGCTTTCTTGACAGTGTGGCCTGAGGCAGGCACTTATGATTGTGAACCACTCCGGACAGCATGACAAAGGCAAAGGTGTTCTCAGAGCTGCTCTAATTTGTGCCTGGTTGCCAGCATCCCCAAAGACAGTTCTGACAGCTAGGGGCTAATAGAGCTTAATGGCACACAAGCCATGGCCTCACGTTTATGTCATCTGGTCGTTCCTTACACAGGGAACAGTCACAGTTGACCAGGTGAGCTAGCTTTATGGGCCTGTGATGGGATCTTGAAGGGATCACCAGCCCATGAAGGGATCCAAATTGGCTCAGAAGGGGTTACTTGACAGGGTGGGCTACATCTGGGTGAGCTGGGAAGGGGGGAAGAGAGATATACAATCCTAACAGAACCTGAAGCCCAGCAGGTAGAGGGTGGGTCTGGCCAGGGCTGGCTCCAGGCACCAAGCTCACCGAGCAGGTGCTTGGTGCAACCAAGGGAAAGGGGTGGCACGTCGGGCTCTTTGGTAGCAATTCAGCGGCGGGTCCTTCGGTCCCTGTCAGAGGGAAGGACCTGCCTCTGATGAAGAAAGTGGTGCGGTGGAGCTGATCATGACTTTTTTTTTTTCCATCCTCCGCTGCTTGGGGTGACAAAAAGCCTGGAGCCGGTCCTGGGTCTGGGTTCTCTACCAGCCACTGGGGGAGTGGTATGGACAGGGCAGTGGACTGTGTAGATCTGCCAGAGGCAGTTTGTTTAGCAAGAGGTTGATATCCCATGAGGCGGGGACTATAATGACCTGGCCAGAGGGCCAAGCCATGAAGAGGAAGCGCTGCAGCTCCTGAGACATAAAAGAGGTTGCAGAGTGAGAAATTGGGACAAAGGGCTGAGAAATCTCAAGTGGTGAGCTAATCTCCAGATACGCCACAAGGAGGTGTCACTGCAGTGAGTGGATAGACACTGTGACAGGCCCTTGGTGCTGCCACTAAGGTAGAAGAGCTGATCCCTAATCTTTTCTTCAAAGGTGCAACTTTCAACTTCATGTTATCTTTTTCTATGACATGACATGCAATTATTTAATGGAAAAATCTGGGTCAAACCTCACTGAGCCCCTACACACTTGCCAAGTTCAACCTTTCCTTTGCAGTTCTCAAATCTTCTGTTTCGCTCTGGAAACAATCATATTATGCTGTGGTATGACTTCCCACCTACAACCATGCATTGTCCATTCATTAAATATTAATGCCATGTAAAGGAGTTAATGGTTGTCAAACCAACAGTAACATCTGCACCAATTTGCTATGGACTTTAGTCGCCCATCCCCAGGGGATACTGCCAAATCAAGGCATTGTTCCTCACCAGCTAGCAGTGCTCCATTACAACGTTGCTGTGGAGATGCAGAAAGCAGCATAGCTGTTAGCTGCTGTTATCCGTCTAGCCCTCCCTCTCCAAACATACACCTCACATGTGCAGTTTTCTTCCCTCCACTTGTATAAGAAGAGAGAACATCATTCCCCATGTTGCTGTTTTACCTCTTGCTCTACTTTTCCGAGTTCTTTCTTATTTCCAAGGTAATAAGCTATTTTTCTCTATGTATAAATAAATGACCAAACTTTGAAAGGAGTCCTAAGCAGTCCAAATATTGTTAAAGCTTCTTTTAAAAAATCAGAAAGTTATTGCCTGAATAACATGAATATTTTCATCTTTTCCCCTTTCTCCTAATGGAACTATTTCCTGCTGCCAGTTTATGGCCTAGTCTGTCTATTTCTAGAATTCAAATGGTACTTTGAGAATTTTGTTTCTAAGATGTGCTTCCTCTTAACTTTAAAATAGCAGGTGCCTCTGCTGCATTTGCTTCTGTCCAACTGTTACAGCAGATGAGCAGCCTAGTGCAAGATGAGTCAACAGATCAATCAGCAGGAGGTGCCAAAACCAGGAAGCAGTTAGCTCCATTCCCTAAGAGGCTCATCATATAATCCAAGTGATGTGCCTGCCGTCACCAACCAGATTAAACCTAAAGTTTCCAGTCATGCCAATTCTCATAGTGCCAGCAGAATCTGCGCATTTAATGATAGCACTTCATTAGTTTATTTGAGAAGATTAAGCTGACGAGTGTCTCTTCAAATTCAGAGGTCAAAAAATCTCTGTAATTCTAATTACTTGGGCTGTTGCTAATCCAGGACGGTTCTACTTTAATGGTTTATAGTGAATTTCAGTGACCTATGACCCTTTCTATTCTATACATGCATACTATTTGGTTTTGTTGGAAACCCAAGACTGAAGAAAAATTCAAATAAAAAATGTCTAATTAGTCTCACCGATGAATGTGTATATAGAACAGTCAGTATTTTTTTTTAAGTGGAGGGGGGGAAATATGTCAAGTAATATTTCCCTAGATCTAAAATGAGACACTGAAAAAATACTTTTCAGTAATTTTTATGACTTACCATTGTCAGACCAATCAATTTTTAACAAGACTTAATTAATGAAGATAATAGGCCAGATTCTCTTCTCATTTACACCTGATTTACACTGGTTTAAATGAGAGGACACTCAAGCTCACAGAGCAGGAACTGATGTCAAGGACTGGATATATAATCTTCCCTAATGAAAACTGGATATTTTGTTGAGCAAAATCCTTGCATAACTGTTGCACAACATAGTGAGATCTCAGATATTTAAATAGCTTGTATCTTCATCTCCTACTGTGGCCAGCATAGATGCCTAATTGTTTGAAAGTGTGCACTGAAGTTGCATGCTTATAGTGCAGTTATACTGGTGTGCAAGTGTGGTTATCAATCTATCATTTCAAAAGAGAGAGATGAAGCCACTCTTGAGTGATTGGGCAGATGTGTATTAAATGCAGAAGGATAAACTTTTTCTATCAATTTTCTCCTTTTCCATTTGGCAAATATATTTCCCCTGTGTTTTTACAAAGTACAAGCTGACATTGATCTGTTTTGTTAGGTCTGCTGTGTATTCGTAGAGGTGTCAGCACAAATCGGTGACTACAGTTTGTGGTTAACTTGTGCTTCCTCTGCTATTCTGCTACAGCACAGGAGAAAATTGTTTCAAAGGGCTGAAATATTTCAAAAGTGCTGAGAAATTATTTCAAAACAAGATAAATTTTCAAAATTGTACTCTATATTTGTATCCATAAATCTCAGAGTGCCAAAACCTCCACATTTGCACAGGCAAATCAGGGAAGTGTCTAGTTAGCCACACTGGCACATGGAAAATTGCTGACAAAATAAAATAAAAATTGACAAAATAAAAATGAAAAATTGAAAATAATTTGGCTTTATAATCTTACATAAGAAGTGACTATCATTTGATTTTGCTTTTAATTTCTCATCACGAGAGTTGTGGAACATTTTTGAAGGTAGAATCTCAAAGACATTCTTTTATCAGATTATGCCAATTGAAGGTAAAACCAATGTTGAACCTAACCTATATAGCACTGTCCCTTTAAAAAGCCCATATCTGATTAATTTACTTGTCTTCTGGCCTGATATAGACTCTAGATTACCTTGAAGCTGGTAATTGAGGTTTTCTTGTTTGCATTTGCAAGAGTTTGATTCACCCATTTAATAATAATTTCATCGTTTACTTTTTCCCCCTCTCCAAGGTCTGATAGTACATTCAGAGTATACCTGTAACCAAAAGAAAACAGTGTTTGACTCTAAAAATGAATTATAGAACTATTCTCTGTTCCTAATATTATGCAGTAAAAGATAGTAAAATATGTCTTCAGGACAAAAGTAGTATGTACAAACCATTCACCTTTACATCTTATTTTATACTGTAAACTATTTTTGTAACCCATTTTTCTACTTAAAAAATATTTTGTTAGCTGTCACAAGAATATAATTATATTGCAAGTATCATATTATCCACCATCAGATTTTCTACATATATTTTATTTACGATATCATAACTAACTTCATTTGGTGAAATTAAATGGTATATCAATTTGACCGCTAATCACTTTAAAAAGTGAAATAAAAGTCGTGTAAATACACTGCCTTGAATCTCTTTGCCAATTTTTGTTGCTTAGAATCACATTTTTCTTTTATAAAAAAGTAGTTGAAATTATTATACAAGATATTGTAGAATTTCCTGCTAGATCTACTAGGAGGACTTTGATTTCACAAACAGAGATCTCAGTCTTGCTTTGGGATCCACCAGAGTGAATCGCTGCTCTATACAATAAGGGAAATTGGGAGTAAAGTGAAATAAATAATCTGCTTTATAGCATTAATGCTGTCCAAGGATGGCGTTTGTCATAGGTACTGGATTCCACCCCCGTTCCACCGCAAGCTCCGCTCCCACCCTACTCCTTTTGCCAAGCCTCCACCCCAGTCCTGCCTCTTCTTGCCTCTGCCCCATCCCCATCCTGCCTCTTCCTGCCCTCTCTCCACCCCAGGTCCTGCCTCCCACCCTGCCTCTTTCTGCCCCGCCTTGCCCCACCTTTTTCCGCCCAGTTACACCTGCTCCCCACTGCTCCCCCTTCCTCCCAGCGCCTTCTGCATGCTGCAAAACAGCTGATTACGGTGGGCAGGAGGCGCTGGGGGGAGGGAGGTGCTGATCAGTGGGGCAGCAGGCAGGCAGGAGGCACTGGGGGGGTGGGAGCTGCTGCTAGTGGGTGCTAAGCACCCACTAATTTTTTTCTGTGGGTGCTCCAGCCCTGGAACAACCACGGAGTTGGCACCTATGGTGTTTGCTTTGGTTTGCTGGGTTTTTTGAAACTATGACTTTTTTAAATTCTTGTCATTATTTTTTAGTCTATAAACTAGTTCTTCAATAATGGTACATTGTGAAAATTCTGAATTTCAAATATGTAATGCTGGCACTTTT
This sequence comes from Chelonoidis abingdonii, assembly GCF_003597395.2. Taxonomy (NCBI): domain Eukaryota; kingdom Metazoa; phylum Chordata; order Testudines; family Testudinidae; genus Chelonoidis; species Chelonoidis abingdonii. Next base: position 32,936,304 of record NC_133776.1, read on the forward strand.
CCAGATTTCCATTACCAGACAATATATAAAATTGCACAAGAAAAAAAATCAGAAATATCTGTTTAAGATTAAATAGGATCATCTTAAGGAGAGATATCCAAGAGAACATTGATCTAATGGAGAATTTTCATTTTGTTCCAACAGCTGGTGTGACATCCTGGCACCCCTTTATTCACCACTAATGGCTTATTGAGGAAATGCACACAAGCATAAGGATTACCCCAGATCTGTGTAGAAACCTCTCAGAGATAACAATACACAATGGGAACTGTTTGGCCCAGGTCACAGCAAAAGAGCTTTCCAGTAAGTGGGAAGAAGCTATAAATGGGGGAAATGACATCGTTATGGTACTTCACTCTCCCTACAACAACACACCTGGAAACACCTGAAGAACAAAGACTGAACTGGGAGAAGTGATGGTCCCAAGCTAGAGGGATTTCTAGACTGTGTATGAAAACCTGAGAAACCCAAGCTGCAAAGCAAAGACAGCTTGTGCTTTAAGAATCTGCTAGCCCATTTATCACTCAGAGTTAAAATTTGCTAATTCATATCCTACCTATCTAGTATGTTAAACTCAGTTTGCATTTTTGTTTATTTACTAGGTAATCTGCTTTGATCTGTTTGCTATCACTTAAAATCTATCTTTTGTAGTTAATAAATTTATTTTATGTTTTAATCCAAACCAGTGTGCATTTGACTAGGTGTCTGGAGAAAATCTCAGCTTGGTTACAAGTGTGCATGGTCCTCTTCACATTGAGAGAGAGGCAGGCTGGATATTAAACCCATATACTGGCCAGATTTGACCAGGGCAGGACAGTGCTGCTCTGGGGTCATAGACTGGGAGGCTGGTGATTAGAAAGCCCTGTGTGTAACTGCAGCTGGTGTATCCCTACCTGTGTGAATGCTCAGGAGCAGCGCCAGGGTTTCTGACGCCCTAGGCGGACGGACGTTTCGCCGCCCCCTGTAGCTCCGGTGGAGCTGCCGCAGTCGTGCTAGTGAGCAGTCCGCTGGTCTAAAGGCTCCAGTGGACCTGCCGCAGGCATGACTGTGGTAGATCCGCCAGAGCCTTTAGACCAGTGCACCGTCCACCGGCACAACTGCGGCAGCTCCACCGGAGCCGCCACAGCAGCGGACCGTCCGCCGGCACGACTGCAGTAGGTCCCCCGGAGCCACGTGCTGCCCCCACGGCAAAATGCCCCCCCCCCAAATTTCTGGTGCCCTAGGCCATTGCCTAGGTCGCCTAAATGGTAGCGCCGGCCCTGTGAATGCTGGTGAAAGTGCAAGCTTGGAGGGCTTTGCAGCTTGTCACAGCAGCACAGTGTGAGAGAGAGCCCAGGTTGATGGGTCAGAGGGCTCGGTGGCACCCCCAGGGGAACCCGTCACAGTTGGTTCACTATTTGTTGTACGCTCAGTATTTTTGCAGTTTTACACAATTCCATAATATGGGACAAATCTTTGGATGGTATAAACTGCCATAGCTCCATCAACTTCTATTTAAATAAGTACAATGAAAGGACTGTTGGCAGTGTTGCTGCCTTATTTCTAGGTGTTAATGATATTTTCAGAAAGCCAATAGATAAGTACTTTATGGGATAGGGAAATTTTGGACCTGTCATCGATGGTGGTTCTTAATTTACAAAAGGTCAAGATTTTTCTGTTGAATTGAAATAATTAAAAATGTTAAGAATATAAACAAGCTCTATTACTGTTTTTGATTTCAAAATCAAGATAATTACTTCAACAAGAATTTGAACTGAAATTATTTAGATTCTGCTTTAATCCACAAAATTATTATTTTAATTTGGTGTTAGAGAAATATGTCTTGATTTAATTTTATACAGTACAAAAGGCGAGGTTTCAGTCTTAAACAGGGGGAGGACTACTGTCTCTCTTTAATACTTCCTGTAGCATTAATTCATACAGAGGACAGCAACAATGAGTATTTCACTGCAGCAAACTGTATATTTCTATAATTTCTAGGCCCAAATATTTCAGTCTTCACTGTAGAATTTAGCCCTTAGACTATGAACAAATTTGTAGTCTGGGTGCAAAAAACTGACTAACTTCTCATGGTTTTGTATGGATACCATTATGCTCTGCATGCATATAACAATTGTAAAAACTCCTCACCTTCTCATCAGCTGCCACACCAATGCCAAGGTCAGAGTTGCATTGCCATCATTTAGGTCCTGTCCAGCAATACCAACCAGGGAGAATTTGGCCTTTGTCTTCCCAATTTCCACTGCATAATTACAATTCTCAATCTAAAAATGAAATGTTTAAACTTTATAGGTATGAAAAATATTATATCATATATAGGCTTAATAATATTTTGAGTGATCTTGTCCCAGTGTTACCCATCCTGAGACTGGGGACCATGTAAACTCTATTAACTCTTTCAGAACTACTTTTAAGTCATTATACTGCTGCTCCATTTTTGAAGATCAAAATACAATTTTAAGATTCCTGTGAAATCTTATTCCCAGTTGAATGAATGAAAACCATAGGTGTTGGAACTACGAGTAAGGGGGGTGCTGCAGCACCCCTGGCTTGAAGGAGTTTCCATTATATACAGGGTTTACATTTTGGTTCAATGGCTCTCAGCACCCACACTATAAAAATTGTGCCAGCACCCCTGATGAAAACATTACATTTGCATTCTCTGTCTGACAAAGCTGAGCATGTGGAGTCAATGGAGCCAATATGAGCATCTCCACTGAAGTCAATGAAGTTGCACTTGCGTACATCAAGGCTGAGTTTGGATCACAGAGAAAATAAAGACCAAGTTCCTATGGCTGGGTCTGTCTGGGAGAAGGATTATGGAATTCACTGTAAAATGTAAGATCCTAATTACAGATGCTGAGATTCTAAAATATAAAAGAAATGTGTCTGTTATAAATGAATCTAAGTGAATGCATCCTATGTTGTAATCTAAAACTGCCAATGTATATGTAAAAAAAGGAGTTCTCACTTCACCATAAGCCAATCATAACGGTCCTTTCTGCCTTAAAAATCTATGAATATGAATCCTAAACAATCAGAGTGAGTTTTTTATATTTAGCATACAAAATCTTTACAGACTTGTTTAAATAACAGCTAATCAATACACTTTGTCTCCATTTTTGGTGTTTCCATAATCATATAACTGACCAAAAAAAACTAGATTTTGCAAGCCCTGTACAAACTCGAACAGGCTACTGTAAAATTGAACGGTGAGGGAACATCCCACACATTAACCCGCTCATCCAGTATCTAGGTCCTGATTTTTTACTTTTCACAAGGATTCTAATGTGAACAAATGTTAGTTTCGGAAGTAATTCAAGTGTACCACACTGAGCATGCTCAGACTAGCATTAATAAATTAAATGAATTTTCCCCGCTTCTCATACTACCAAAAAGTGATGTGTGTAAAACCCAAGAAGAAGATACATATAGCAAAAATACTCCTTCTTCCTTGGGAAAATACCACAGGGTACTTTTAAGCAGGATTGTCTCAGTAAAACTGAAATATGTAGTCAACTTAACTAAGAGCTAACAGTCCAGGGACACAAGCTCACACAATTCAAGATGATATAATACAATGCAGTAGTAGGTGTTCATTATAACTGGAATGCACCACAGAATATTTACTGACTTTTTTCATGTTACCACCAAGTGCAGGATACGGAGGTTTGTTAACATGGTTCCATTCCACTGGCACACGAATCATTTCATACAGCTGGAAGATCACTAAAGCATCAGCAAGGTCACTAGATCAAAGCAGCAGAAAAACAATTGAGAGTACTTTTTAAGTATATTAACAAGAATACGAGACCCCTGAAAATGAACAGATGAGAGAGTTCAAAAAAGAAATTCCACTCACATAAATAGCAAAACAAAACCCTGCACCAGTCTTGGAACAGGTTTCTCCACATTTATGCCTTCCATTGGTTGATCCCTCCCGTAAGTTAAATTAATTTCACAGTTTTGTTCTCACAACTCTCACTGAATAGGCATGACCACTGACTGTCCCTAGATACTGAATTTATAGCTGGTGTAGGGAAGCAACCACTAATAGTTAAGGTTGCCAAACACTTGCTATTAAAATCCTCCATTTTGAGTTGTTCAGACCTTTCTGAAACATTCAAGGCTGAAATTCTCCCAGCTTGGTTTCTGTCCACAGGTGAACATAGTTTGAAAAATTAAGCAAAAATAGTGTATCAGTCTTTAAGTAAGAAGAGAGTTAAGAAAACTATTATTTTCCCCATTATAACAACTAATCTATACTATAGACAACCTCACTTTATATGAGTTATAAAACAAAATGGGCCAATGAATCCTAGCAGCATGAACACATGGAATCAGGTTTTACCAACAACATTTAAACATACACATGTCGTTGTTGCTCCCTATATTACATTTTCAATTTGCCTGGATATGAACTAACGCCCTGCGCAGCACAATTTCAAAAATGATGAGAAATGTCAGAAAAGTAAGTGGATTTAATTTTTTAACCCCCTATATATTTGAAGATTCCCTGAGTGCAAAAGTTCCTATTTAAACTAGTAATAGAATAAATATAAAAATGTTTGCTATAGTTAGTCTCTGTGAGACACAGCAGAGGGAGGAAATCCTTATCAGCATTAAGTGTACCTTCCAAGATTTGGTTCTTTTTAGGTGAATGTGAAGGTTTAGCAAATCAGCTTGGATGCAACAGAGTATGAAAAAATACAAGCAGCTCTTAACTATTTGAAGGAAGACAGCAATACCTTTTCTAGTTAGCTTGCAGATATTACTGTGAAATGAGTGGAGGTTAGTCCTGTGAGCCTACCATGATCACACCACCTGCAACTCCTCCCAGTCTACTATATCAGTATCTATATTTTCCCTGTTAATTCCGAAATGATCTTAGTTGCCTACATCACTCACTGAAACAATGAATAATAGTGTTCTGCACTTTCTAGTTTCTTTCATCTAAGGATCTCAAGAGTCTTTTATAAACGTTAAGTCTCACCAAAATCCTTTGAGATAGTTTAAATATTATTATATCCTTTTTACAGATGAATAAATGAAGGCATACAATGGGTTTGTATAAGGTAGACTTTTTGCCCCAGACCTCCTCCTGGAGCTACTACCAATACAAATCCACTGGTGGTAACAGTATGGAAGATCTGAGGTGCTGGAAACAACAACTCTTTTAATCATCATGGCAAAGTGTAGTCATCCACCCCACAACAACTGGTTATGCTATGAGACCAGAGAAAAGTGTCAGAGTTGGATGTAAATTTTCTGACATATCTGACATTTACTCTTATCATTTAATAGTTTACACTAATTCTCATAACATGTTTTACTTGCTGTATAGTATGAAATCCTTTTCTCTCAGAACAACTAACACTTACCTTAATTCCTGACATTCCATATTAGGGTCTAGGTAACACCCAAACCAAATGTTTTAGACTAGCCAGTGCTCTACTTGCAAACTAGCTGCAACAGGCTCACTACTTGATTTTTGCTTTTTAAAAAAATATTAGGTAATGCTGTTTTCTATTATTTATAGTTTTTCTGGAAATGCAGCTTCACTTTCTGGATATTGTTTTTGTGGGGTTTTCCAGTGAGACATAAATGTCTATTTAATTGCACCTAAAAGAGCTAATGACTAAATAAATAACTAAATAAAAATCAGAACTCAAAGTTTTACCTGTACAAGTGGTTAATATATGGGCTTACACCCAGAGAATTCATCCAGTTCCGGAATGTCCTCTCTTCCTTACTTTCTCCTATAGCAATAGATGTAATCCATATTAATGACTTAGAGAAGATGTTTTAAAAGGCCAGGTTTAAATCATTTATATGCATATACCACCAAAAGTTATTCTGAACAGCTCCTGTGCTACAATTTTTTTCTTGAAAATGTGTGTACCTTTTCTATAGAAGTAATCTCTATTGACCAAGGGATGGAGAAAGTCCTGACACATTCAAGATCTCTGGATTCTGGGCAAAAGGCCAAACACATCACAGGAAAGACTTGGGGAATATATTTTTTATAAAAATGTTTTTCCATACAATTATTGGTTTGTATTTTAGACATTTAAGATTTGTATTGTGGGGCAAGTGCTGAGGAATAATAGTAATGTTAATGATCAAGAGAAATCCACTAGAAGCTAGTTTGGTTGATAAACAGCAAGTTTAAATCTGTTTTATGTGGCATCTATCTGTCAAAGGTATTTCTAGAGCACCTATTGTCATGGTATCTTAATCTCTTAAAGACAGTACAACTTCTGTCCTCTCCCCAGAGAACCCCAATATTTACCGCTTCTACATACAGCACTTCCCCAGCAGAAGCTCAAAGCACTGGGGACATAATCTTTTCCCTTGAGAGACTTTTCCAGTGCAATAGACCTCACGTTTTCAGTTTCCATGGCTGCAGAGTCAATATGACAGCATTGCATTGGTTAAGATGTCTTCCCAACCAAGAGAGCTAGATGCTTCTGGAAGTTTTAAATGGCAACTTTGCTTCTGGGGAATCCAGAAAATTCTGTGGAAACACAAATCTGCGCTTTCCACAGATCTGAATTGTCCTTATTTACCTTGATGACTAAGGGCTGCTTTCCCACTCTGACAGAATGATATGCCAGGCTACTGTTTTTCCCTACTACTTGTGGAGCTATGCTTCCCATGTGCACTCTTATTTCCCAACTTCCTCTCTCGCTCATCCTTGTTTATTGACCAGGAAGTACCTGGTATTACAATACTTTTCCTTGTGTACCTTTTCTGTGTTACACTATTTATGATGTAATACAGCACATGCCATTTGCTTTTCAATAAATAGCACATTTAAGAAATAACAATAAGAAACACTTAAGATGAAAATGTGTGCCTGGAAAATACTTATTATTCTGTTAGCAAGGTGATCCACAGTACACAAGTTACAGCTTTTTCTCCCTGCTCAAGGATGTTTTTATTTAAGAGAGGTGAACTATCCTGAAATAGTGGAAGCGTGGTAGTCACACAACTTGAATGCAGCAGCATCTGAACGAAGTTTTGATTTACTTTGTTTGTTTCTTAATAGTTAATGTTACTGAGTATGTTCAAATTGGGTTAAACAACAGCAGAAGAATCTCATTTGATCTTGTAATTAGAGCTGGACGGAGAACAATTCCATTTTCCAATAACTTTTGAGATTTTGAAATTTGTTTTCATTCTCTATTGGAACAAAATCAACACCTTTCAAATCTTTTTGCAAAATGGAATTGTGTCAAAATGACCATCATCAGATTTAAAAAGGTCAGGTTTTTTATTCAGGTGTCTCTCCAGTCACCAGTGACAAGAGAGCCCCAGATCTCAGAAACCTGTCAATTAAAATGTTGTCAAAAATGATACATCTCTGTGAAATGTATCAGCTTCGTTGATACAACGTATTCCGACAAAGTACCGTTAGTCAAAAATGTTCCAACCTGCTCTAATTGTAATTAGTATTGGGATTAATTTTAGGCACATTGGAAATTTACAAGACTTTCATTCTACAGCACATTTTTTAAGTTTTGAGGTCTTTCAGTCATGTGTAATTCAGTATTCCTGGTTTCACTTTCAAACTGATGTTTACTAATAAAAACCTACCCCAAAAAAGAAGCTTTTATTAATAAATGTATGTTAAAACAAAACAAAATGGAAACTATTTTAACACTCAACCCACTCCCTGCATTTCTGTCATCATTTCTTGTCAATTTCATAGTTGAAGGACTTGGTGAGAGGCTAATCCATGCCAAAAAGTTGCCAGATTAGGCCTAAACAATTTGATTGCAACAGGATATTTATTTAAAACTTTCCAATATTTTTCTGTTAAAAATATTCAAAACTAGAAAGACTATATATTAAGAACATAAGAACGGCCATACTGAGTCAGACTAATGGTCCATCTAGCCCAGTATTCTGTCTTCCGACAGTGGCCAATGCCAGGTGCTTCACAGGGAATGAACAAAACAGGCAATCATCAAGTAATCCACCCACTGTCATCCACTCCCAGCTTCTGGCAAGCTGACAAGTACTAATTTAAGGAGAATAGAAACGATATATTCTGGACCTAAATCCCTTTTTGGATTAGTGGAGATTTTAAGACCTAGCAATCTCTTGGTTAGTTTGGGGTAATTAAAAATCAATCCCTGACTGAAATGTAGGACATTGGTCCATTCCCAAGACAAAAGCCAAATGCTTCCAGGAAAACATACTAAGGAAACATAGATACTAAAGGAAATATTGTGCAACTCCACTCACACTGAGAATCTTAAAGAGCATGCTGAACACTGCCAAAAGAATCCAAACTAGACAAACAGGAGCAATAGCGTGCAAGTTGAAAAGTGCAGTTCTGACTAGTAGGAATTCAGGAACTAAAAATAGCTAACTATATTTAATATGCCACTCTAAAAAAGATCCTTTATGATGCATCACATAAGAATTCTTAAGTTTTCCAGGTGGCTGAAAACTGACCAGCCATTTTTCCACTTTCTTGTTCAAAAAATATCTTGTGAACAACTGTGGGAGCATATATTCTGCTACATGGTGCAAAAGAAAGTGAAATAATGGAAACCCCAGAGCTATCCAGAGGAGAAAGATGGCTATGAGATAGCTTCCCTCATATCACACAGCCACTTCTCTCCTCTCTGACACCACTGTATTAGGCAGCTGAGTGAGGAGTAGCCAAGAGGATGGTCATAGGTGTCCAAGGAATGGCTATTTAGCATGGTACAGTTCTCTCTCAGTGCAGCAGAACGTTTGGTGAAATTTGCTACATAAGTTACTATTGCCCTGAGTAGAAATAATTTCCCCTCTGTGGCTTTAACAGCCCATGGAAGGAGTATGAGCTGCCAGTTGGCCAAGCAGTGACACCACAGTGGAGACAAAAAGTATACTGGGGGGAACATGGATGGGCGATGTTTCATTGGACAGAGATTTTTAGGACCCAGATTTCTATGAGAAATGGAAGCCCTGCCCCCAGTTGTTTTACTTTCCTGACAGATCCCACTCCCAGAGGACACAGTGCAAAGGAGCAGTAGCCCAATAAAGGTCATGCAACTATGGGGGTCAGTGCTTTTCTTCTGTGCAGTTTTATATGGGAAGAAGAGCACTTTGAAAGGGCCTGTCCTTTGTCCCTATACATGCAGATCACCACAGAGATTAAGCCATTATCCAATACATGGAAAGGAGGACAGAATTAATGCTGAGCCAGCTTTCATTAACTTAAACCCAAACAACATGGGAAAGGACAGGGATGACTACACTCTGCTCTTTCATGGGGAAATAATCACTAGTAGGAATGGGAAGAATTTAAAGCAGGAAAATGAAGCCTTTTCTATAGGTGTACAGTTAAAGTTTCAACCACCCTCCAGCCAACTTTTCCTAGGCATTAGATCCTGGTCTTGGAAGGGTCCCACTGTGTGGGTAATTCAAGAGAATTTTGTGGGTAATTCCACTGAAAGAAGCTAGATGGTATTTGTATTGAATTGAGGAAGTCTTGCCCCCATATTATAAATGCATTATGTTATAGCTGTGTTTTTCGTGATTGTGACGGCATATTAAAACAAAGATAGCAGTGTAAGAACAATGCAAAACCAACCAGGAGAAAAGGAAAAAAAAGTGGTTATAGTCATAGAAAAATCAAAAAGATTTCAGGACAAATACATTTACGGACTATAGAAAAGTACTAAATACAGTACCTACATTAGGAGGGGTCAAATCTGCATTTCATGAGGTAAAAGAGGAAAGTGTTATAAATTATGAGTCAGATTATGACAGCCATCAATGACAAAACTATAAAGAAATGAATGTTTTATCTTTTATATAACAACACCAGGGGAAAAACAATACTTGTGTGAATGCTGCTCATACTACAGTATTCAAGGGAAAATTAAGAACAGAACAAAACACTACCAGTAACGCCTTCTGTCTGAAATATATTTATTTTGATTATGCAAATGTATGTGACTGCATAGTTATATGATAGATAGGGGAGAAGAAGAGAGAGTTGTATCATTGCCATGATATATATAACAGTATTAGGACTCTCCTCATCTCTAAAATGGATATTATAGAGTTGCCTTATTACAAGACTCTGTATTCAGTTACTTATAATTTTTCCAAATTTTAACTGGTAAGGCTGAAATTTTCCATGCCAGATCGCTGGCTTGGTCTAAATATTTTTATAACGTTTCAGCAAAATGATTCAACTATTTCTGAGAACGAGATTAGAGAAAAATTTTTTGTTTGTCCATGTTAAAAAAGTTGATACAAACCATTTCAGTGAGAGAAGCTCTAACATCTCCATGCTCTGGTACAGAGACTTGAAATTTGACAGAGGTGTTACATTAGCATAAGGAATGTGCCTTTTGCCATCCATGTGAAAATCCACCTGAATTTGGCCAAGTTTTGAGCCTTTGAAAACTGCAACTCATTAGAGATTTGTTAAAGTTTGGCAGCATTTCTCTGAAGATTCTGACTGCACTGAGTATATTCCATCTCCACAAAGTTCCTACATGCCAACTGTACTGAGCATGTGCCTTCCTAATGGAATGACTAAGCATGCTGCATCACAAATCTTGAGGGAAAGAATAGGACTTTTCCTGAAAATGTTCCTTCTGAGTGTCAAGGATAGCTGTGGTGCCTGACACTAAAACTGAGAAGAGGGAGATTGTATCTCTTATGCTCTTAGTGCCCCCATGGTTGCCCGCCAGACAGCCTGGAGGAGAAGAAAGCAGCAACTTGACTTGCCGGAATGCAGAAGGTGAGAAGTGGGAAGAAACACAGAGAGGCAGCTGGAGACAGAGGGGCAGACTGAAAAATCCAGGTTGTGGGAGACTGAAGAAATGAGGGTCAGGGACAGGCTAGGCACAATGGGAACAGAAAGGAACAGGAACTGGTTGTGGGAAAACAGGAGCAGAGAGAGGGATAGGAGAGGCAGGCTGGAGGAGATAGGGCAGAAGGCTCTGTAATCACTTGAGTGCACTCCTCTTCAGAACCAGGAATAGAATTCAATATTCTCAAGCCTTAGTGTTTTTCTGCTGCCAGCAAATAGTTTTTCTACTTTTCTATATAATTATATACAATATTAATATTAGAGATTGACCCGAATTTACGCATCCTCAAAATTTGGGGAAGTATGGTATAAATCCAGCCCCAAATTTCCCAGTTGACACCTATCATTATAATGTATGAAATCAAAACTACAGCTCTTGACATCCTCCCTCTATGGGTCTAGGTCTGAACTCTGTAGCTTTGGACCATTTAATATACACATATTAACCACAGAAATTAGGATGTTGCCTACTGCCTATAACAATATAAAACTGAGATATAGCAGAATGCAGTTTTATATCGGAGGACTTCATATCATGTTATTGATCATGGCAGGGATGGGGAGAGGGGATGGCCTTATATGACCAACCTATAGGCAAAATTCATTACTGAGTTCTATTCACTACTGATTTATACTGTACCTAAGATCCATATTCTTGTTCACATTTATGTAATTCATTTTAAATACATTTCTTAATCATGTGGCACTTTGGGCACAGGCGGCTGTTCATGCCCTCCCGATGGCCAGAGCCTCGAAACCCCCGTCCCACCTCCCATGGCCAGAGCCACTAGCCCCCCCCACTACAGGAGTCCCCCCCACACGGCAGGAGCCCCAAGCCCTCCCGCACCTGCCTGGAGGAGCCCTGGTCCAGCCACAGCCTGGAGTGCCCCTGCCAGCCCTTGGCTAGAGGAGCCCCAGGCCAGCTGCAGTTCAGAGCGCTTCTCCTCCCCGCTGCCCAGAGGAGCCCCAGCCAGGCTGGCTGAAGCCCTGAGTGGAGGAGCCCCACAGGACTGGCTGAAGCCCCGACCCCCCACACTTGCCTGGAGGAGTCCGGGCCAGCCACAGCCCAAAGCACGCCCCCCAGCGGAGGAACCCTGACAGGACTGGCCGAAGCCTCAAGTGGAGCCTCCCTTCCCCAGAGGAGCCCTGGCTGGGCTAGCCGAAGTGCCGAGCTGAGCCTCCCCCCACGCTGAGGAACCCAGGGCTGGCCACAGCCATGCTGTGCCTCCCCTCCCCAGACCTAACTGGCCCACCGCCAGGAGAAAGCGTCTGTAGAAAACACTTCTGATATGTCCCATGTAACAGCAGGTCTAGGGTGGCTGACGAGGCGGTACGTGCCTCAGCCACCCCGGAACCTGCATGGGGCATAATACGCAAAAACTTTGTTGCTAAACCCCGCATCCAGGGGTCCAGTGGCCCGCCGCCCATGACTTTAGGCCTTATTTTGCTCTTGGGTACAAGCAGCCATCTCTAATGGACTGTAATAGCAGGTCTTGGCCCTTTGTGCTTAAAACTGCTGGAAAATTAAATGGAATTCTGTTTATGATGTGAAGGGATACTAGGACAAAAATTTTAGAATACGCCCGTCTTTACTCTACCCTTTTAAGAGAATACTGCAGTTCCGCTACATCTATTAGCCTGTTCCTAAAAGAAAGTCCAGATAGTGTACAATGAAATGTTCATATAAAAAACCCTGAGAGTGCAGTACAACACCAAGATACCAAGCGCTTCTTGTCATGCAACCCAGGTAGTGGTATTGGCATAAAGCAGGGAGGAAGCCACATGCCCTCCTTCCCAACCAGAGTATAAACATCATGCTCATGGTAATCTGATAGGAAGTGGGGGAGGGGGGAAATCCTAAGGAGCTCATGAGGGGAAATTTTGTGCTCAGCAAATGAAGTTGTAGGTTATTCAGGAATCAGGATTTATCTACAATACAGAGCCTTTGCTGCTATAGTTATGACGGTATAGCAATATGAGCAACAGCGCCTAATGGAAAGGTGGCATATGCTGACAAAAGTAGTTTGGGGGCATAGCTACACTACCTCCCTGAATGACATTAACTATGCTGACACAAGCATTCATCTGTCAGAATTGTTGCATCTGTACCAGAGGAGCTACTGGCATAGCTAAATTGGCTGAGGTGTGGGATTGTTTCACACTCCCAACCAACATAGCTATCCTAGAAACATTTAATAGTATAGACCAAGCTTCAATCAGCCTTTTGTCAGGGCCAACATCCGCAAGAGAAAACCCACATTCTGATATCTGGAATGAGGGAGGTTCCTACAACAAGCTAATATTTGAAAAACTAATTGTAGTTTTATATATTAGTGTTTACATAGGCACAATCACATGGGGACAGAATGCGGTTTTATAAGTCAGAAGACTTAACTTTTATGTGTTATACTCACTCTCTAATGGTCTTATTTCTACGTTCACCGCTAGCACAGGTTGAAAGAGCTCACCTTCTAGTAAATTGAGATCATACATGGAACTGTCAGGCTTGTGCAGGGCTGGGTATGTGTTAAAGAGATTTGCAACAAAAGCCAAGTTAAGTTTAGGGTTGCCTGCGACTACATCAGCTGGAGTGACAAACTGTCTGCAGCCCAGTTTGTCTGCTTGCTGAAGCATATATTCAGCCCTCTTCAAGTCATTTTTCTCCTAGAAAAGAAAGTAAAAAACATTTTTAATGAACTTTGGCTTTTCAGGTTCTTTTTTGTTTCTCTGGACTCTCATGTTAATTGCATCATAATTAAAGATTAGGCCCAGCATATAATATATGGATGTAGACCTTGTTCAGAACGAAGGTATTGTTTGGATCTTTTTCAGAAGGCAACATCCTTTTTTCTTCTAGAACATAATCAAACACTTGTTGAACTCTCTTAATTGCCATAAAGTTAGTGAACATAATCTGACAATCAAAAATCATGTCCTTAATTAGTGAGCAGTTTGTGTAACTTGTAGAAGGGGGTTTTGTTTATTTGCATTATTCATTTACCTAGAAGAAGTAGGTCTACCCAACCCACACCATATGCAGCACGTAGATGTACATAGAGTCCCAATAGTTACTGCTCATCTTCTGCTCAGATCACAGCCAATAAATATCCATGGCCATGTAGGCTGGGCAAGACTCTGGAAAGCCATTGCTGCCACCCAAAATCTAAAAGAAAAAACAGGTCTCTCCATCGTGGAGCTTTGGCATAGGAGTAGCTTGAGGGAGAAGAGAGCTCCTATAAAAAAGTGCTGTGTGTTTTTATGTCACCTGTAGCTGATTTTTATTCTTATTATTTTATTAATGAATTCATTCTTTTAATAGAAATCTTATAAAACTTGTTTTACAACTTTAATAGAGATAAACTTAATATATAAACAATTACAAATTGGGCTACAGAAGTCCCTATAGCTGTACTGATGAGAACTGCTATAAGTCACTCTCTTCAACTTTGTGGTATTGATCACATATTGTGGCTGATGCTTTTCTACTATTCATTTTCCTTTTCTGGCTTGTCAGTTGGTAGTGTTTGCTAAAGTCTTTCATAATTGCATGTTTATGTCCAAAATTCTGTTTTTCTTACATTTAAACATGTAACCTGTTCATTAGTTGTATTACCAAAACTCTATGTGATATTAAACTTTTCTCCTTTTCCCTCATGTCTGTTATCATTAGTTTAACATCTTAATTTTTAGTTCAACATTCACTGTTGTTGAAAGGATTTCTCCATTCCTTAGCATTCAAAAAAGTTCTCAAACTGTCCAGTTTGGTGGTGGGTGATGACCCTTTTCCAGCAAACTTCAAAAAAGTTTAACCAGATTTCTAAATAGTTATCTTTTTTCCTTCTCCCTTGAGGAACTCTGGCATGATTAATTTATTTTTCCAGTACTAGAATTTCCCACACTTCTTGATACAAATCAGTAGTTCTAGGGGAGTCACACTTCCTCAAAACCACCTTGCTATTGTTATTCTAGCAGCAGCAAGGAGATGAGTGATCAATATGTTTATGGCTTTCATAAGATGCAGCATCAACCAGGACAATTTACTAAAAATACTAAGGAGTTATTTGACAGCTGACCTCGTTATCCCCGGAGGAGCCCCGGGCCAGCCTGACAACAATAAACAATGAAATCCCATTTTCTATATTCAGCAACTCAGAACTCTAGGTCAGCTTGTCATTTTCTGAGAGAAATCACTATAACCCTGGTATTGGAGTAAGCCCATCGTACTCAGCAATACAGCTGGTCAAAATAGAGGAGGGGAGGCATAGAAAATATTCAAATTTTTGGTAGAAATATCAATATTGAAATTTTTCAGCAGAGAACAGAAATATTTTGGTTTTCGGCCAAAATATTGCAGGGTTGTGGTATTTTTTTTGACAAAAAATTAAAATGTTCAGAAAACAAAGTTTTCATGAAAAATTTCATTTAGCCAAAACCCCCGTTTTCCATCAAAGAACAGTTGCAATGGAAAATTTTCAACCAACCTTACTCAGCACCCCTCAAGAGGGGAAATGTTCTGACTCTCAGCTGGATTAAGGCTCAAAAGAAGGGTTCTGAACACTCCTGTCCTTTTGCTGTCATGGCCTGAAGTTTCCCACACCCTCCATCATTGCTGATGAATGGAAGGGAACCTTCCTACCTCTAAATGCCATCTGGTTTGAAGGAGCAACAGGAGGATACAAGTCTTCCTTCTTTTTCCCAGTCTGAGTTCCAGAACAAAGCTGGGCAGCCCAGTTAGAATTCTTCAGCTGGGGAAGAGAATAGGACCCCAGAATAGGATGCTAGGATGACATCTGTATTTGGGGGACCCAACTGCAAAACAGTTTTCCCTGACACAATTCCACCTTGTAGGACAGAAGGCACTGTGACAGATATTGCAATCCCAGGCAATCTCTTGGAGACTATGTTGTATTAAGTTTATGAATGGGTTATGTATCACTGTGGGCCAGGGATTGCATGCAACTTGGGGAGCGGGGGAGGGAGGAGGAGAAGAGGGTTATCACAGCTTCTCTAGGAACTAGAAACAGTGGGGGTTGTGATGCAGACCTGCGCAGACGTGCCCAGGTCAGGGATGAAAATAACTTAACGGATTTAGCAGTACGCAGGGTGGCTGGAGTCCTGGGCAACGCTGGGGGGCGGGGGGGCGCAGCTCTGGGCAGGGGCAGGGCCTCGGGCGGAAGGGGCAGGGATGGGGCCAGACTCCCCCAGCCAGCCCTTCAGCATTGCCTGGTCTGCACTGCCTGAGGCTATAGCGGTGATTTAAAGGGCCCAGGACTCCAGCCACTGGCATGATAATGACAGCGGCATCTGGGAGCCCTGGGCCCTTTAAATCACTGCTAGAGCCCCGGGGTAGCGGCGGCCGGGAGTCCTGGGGCTCCAGCAGTGAATTCAAGGGCCAGGGGCTCTGACTGCTACTGAGAGCCCTGGCCCTTTTAAATCACCGGGCCCCGGGGCAGCTGCCCCTTTTGGCTCCACACCATCAATGGCCCTGCCAATACGGTCAGCTGTGTACTGGCGGCCACTTTCTTATTGGTACGCTATACTGTACCGGATTCCTTTCATCTCTGGCCAAGGCAGATATATTACCCATGTCTAACAATCTTCTCAATATTTCACTGCAGGGGGTCATGTGTGATCTCTACCAAAAGCTAAGAACTAGCGGATTGTCATAGTTATCATTATATGTTTGTACAGGAAAGAATTTTAGAGTTAGGTAACATCCAGGCTCTTGTATTCCGAAACTGAGGGAAGTGAAATTTGTGGGAAAGTCTCAGAGCTGACTCAATCAGCACTGAGAACAATTGACATCCATGGAGCCAGCCCCAGCCCTGTGTTTACTGTATGGACCAGATGTAGGCTTGAGCATTTACAAAGATAAAAGAACTCCAATAAAAGTGTCTGAACAGAGGATCGTTAGGTCTAAGAGACAATTGTCTGGAACTGTTGAAGAGAAGTAGAAAGGGCACAAGATGCTATCCATTCTGGAGGAGACACTCGGCCAGTGGAAGTGTCTCACAAAAGGTGAATCCCAGCTTTTTCTGGATTGGACAAGTGCTGTAAAGACAGATTGTTGAGTGAGAAATACCTCATTAGACAGGAAAGTAACTTATTAAGAAGGACAGGCTACAGATTGTGTTTTATGATTTTCTTTTAAATATAACCCTCTGATTCCAAACCCTTATGCTTGCTTTTATTAGAAACTGTATCTCAAGCTCTGTTAAATAAACTTCAGTTTGGTTTTACTATGGACACATCTAAGTGCCTTGTGCTAAAGAGGCTGTTGAACTGAGGTAAAACCAGTGAACTGGGGTGCACTGCTTCCACGGAGACAGCAGATTTGGTGTACAGTGCTGGTGCCCAGCACATAAGGGACTGGGCACTCGAGTGTAACAAAGTGTGTAAATTGTTAGCCTGTACTGGGAAAGAGCAGCAGTGGAGCGCTTGTGTTGCCAGCAGCCATTAATTGGGGAGCTTTTCCCACAGTTGGCACAGACAGAGCTCCTTCTTCATCCTGTGTGAAGGTGGTAGAAATTCCCACAGACAGCCTGCTTTAACCCCAACAAGCATCATCGGAGCGATTAAGGTGAATCACTTAGGTTGTAAATACCTCCAGAGAGTTACCACTTCTGGAGAGACTTGCATATACTGGGTCATGGTAAGTTTTCCAGAGGCCAACAGAAAAAGAAAGGGCTTTTGATATAAAAAGGCTGGGTTTAAACTGACCCAGGCCAGGGCCTTCTTTCTGATTCAGGCAATGGACAGGACCTTCTGTCCACGGGGAACCCCAACCTTGCAGAAGGGTTGGAAAGACTTTTGCTAACTAGACCCCCATAAGACAGTGACTCCTGGTAAGTTTAGCGGGTGTTTAAATCTATTTATGGTTTTATTATGTTTTCTCTGTGATGTTTTTCCTTAAGAATAAAGATACTTGCTTAGAAATTGTTGTGTGGTAACTGATAACTGCTTGTGATACACTATTCATAGACCTCAGAGAGAAAGCAAAGCACAGGCATTGGCCTTTAGGCAAACTGGCTTTCTGGGGATATCACAGTGTAAGGCAGGGAGCTGAGCAGCCTTAAAATCCACTGGTCAGAAAGAATGGGACAAGGGTCCCTGCTCAGATACAGGTGATGGCTGGAGACCTGAGATATCACTGGGCACTAAATGGACCATGGGGGCAGAGGTAAATACAGATACAGTTCCCCTGGAAACTGTGACAGGCACCTAACCATGTTTCAACAGTATCCTGAAACTGTACTAGTCCTGCAGAGTTCAAAGCTTTTCCATGGTGCAGGAATCTGGTTATGCTCCTGTCTGCACTACAAAATGGAACCGTATTCTGGATGTAACCAAGTCCCTGGATATGTAGATAGGGTCTCTGTTAGATAGACCTAGGTATCTTTTTGAGCCTCAGGATACTTACATTAAACCCTGAAAGGTCAATGTTAATGGGAATTTCATCATTATTGTGTCCTTTGGGTGCAATCTGATTCAGCAGGTGGTAGTAGGCTCTTGAATCCTAAAACAAACAATACAATAGTAGGGAATAAGCAAATATTTACTCTTCTGAATACAGTATACTGCACATAGGCTCTGATGCAAAGATCACTGAAATCAATATGACTTGCACTGATTTCAGTGGATTTTGGAACAAGCCCTTAGTCAAGATCTACTTAATCAAGAAGGCCACTTCACTGAGACATTTCACATAGAATCGGTTTAGCCAAATGACATAGTGAATAGGAATGACTACTGTTTAATCAAGACAGAATAAATTCTTCTTATTGGGAATGTACTAGCCAGTTCTAAGAGTTACAAGATATTTAAGGCAGGTGTTAAATAGGAGTGAAATTCTAGCTCCAGTCTTTTGATTCAAAAGCTACTAAATAAAGTTTTCATAAAAAGAAAATAAAAATGAAATGATGTGGATCTAATATTTATGGGCCAGTACAATATTTTAGTTAATTATAAGTCTTTTCAAACAGTTTGATTTTTTTTAAATGGCCTCTTCTCTTAATGGGCCAATTAACTTGGACAATAGATTGCGGACCAAGATGCTCCAGTTAAAGGGTGTCTATTATTTGTTTTATCATTCATTATATTTATTAGATGCAATGTTCAATACATGTTTTTGCATTCCCTGTTCCCTTAAAAACTAAAAAGACAGAGGGATAAATCTGTCCTTCTGATAACAGCAGCAAATATTAAAAATGTTTAATACTTTTCCTGTATATTAAAAGGACATTTTGATTAGATTTGCACTCGTCCATTAAAAGAAAGCTAGTTAATTATTTTCTTTGTAAATAGTCTCTTCTCTAGTATTTCATAAAGAATACAGAGATAGCTACATAATTATCTTCAATGGTTATTCTGAAATTAGTGGAGGGAAGATGTCCATGGAGCCCCTCACTTATTACCCAAAGGGAACAATGCCCTTTCACTTTTAATTTTAAAAGTGTTGCTGTCTCTTATTGGACTAAATGCAGCACTGAGCACACATTATACTGCATGGCTGATACTAGAGAAAGGAGAAGGATACATCTACCAGCTTCCACAGTGGAGCCAGAGCGTGTTTCAGCTCCATGAAGTCAGTGAATTGAATCAGCAGCCAGGCACTAGTATGCCTCCTTTGTTGCAGGATTGGTTGGGACCATAACTGGGAGGGATTTTCCTTGGATAGTGGGGACAAAAGGCCCACCAGATGTGTCTTCTTTGAGAGTGGTCTCTTGACATCCCGAGCTGTGGTGGAGGGACAGTCACCTATTGTTACAGATGAGCCAGGTGATGGCTGAAAGCCACATTCTCCTCCCCACAAGATAACAAAGGTAAGTGAGGCCTCATGGCATAGGCACCAACTTTCCCTGGTGCCGGTGGGAGCATGCGCGCCCCCCCCCCCCCCCCTGCCCCAATGTCCACTCCCCTAGCCCCCCCCCCGCCCGCCGCTGCCGCTCCACCTACCACCGCCCCTGCTGGGGCACTGGCAGCGGCTTCCCCCTCCTGCCCCATCCCTCCCAGCACTTGCCACGCAAATCAGCTATATCATGGTGCAAGCGCTGGGAGCCAGGGGGAAAAAGTGGGCACGTGGGGCACCCAGGGGAGGAGGCAGAGGCAAAGCGGAGGTGGAGGTGAGCTGGGGTGGGGTGGGGGGTGGGACAGGGAGCTGCCAGTTTGTGCTAAGCACCGACCAATTTTTCCCCATGGGTTCTCCAGCCCCGGAGCACCCATGGAGTCAGCACCTATGCCTCATGGGAAGAGTTAAAGGGCAAGGTGTAAACTTGTGGGTGGGAGTGTGCAATTCATCCCAAAGGGTTCTAATTACAATTTGGAATTTTTAGATTCCTGAATAAGGACTGCTATTTGGGCTATGTGGAAAATGCTTGGTTTAGGTTGCATATCCTTAGTTGATACACAACATCAGCAACTAAATAGTATAATCATGTGTGGTCAAAAGAACATGCAGTGCCAGGAGACATTTGGTGAATATGTACCTATAAAAAGCAGATCACTAATTCTGGTCTCAATCTTTTGTTTTTAAAAATGTTACATTTTGGTAGGATTGTATTCACTTACTAGAGTGACAAGTATATACCTTAATGTCTTCACTGAAGTTGTTGATTTTCTGCCATCCTGCATTGGCCAGATGATAGTTCACCCAACGTAGCAAGAGTTCTTCTGGGGAAAGTTTCAGTAGCTGCTCCAGTTCTTCCCCTTCATTTAGCAGAGCAATAAGAGCTAAAAGCAAATGTGAAAAAAAGCCAAATTATTGCTATCACGGTCACAAAACATTTAATCCCAGATTGCATACTTCATCACACCTGACACCAAAATAAGTATACTTCCGTATGTCCCTAGGAAGCCAATGCCAATGGTTCCATCAAAGATGAGGTTAAAGGATGTACCTTAGTCACAAGTGCCACACTGAAATTGACAAAATTATGTATTGATAAAAACATTACAGTCATAAAGGGAAAGTATCAAAGCAGTGTACTAACAGTAATTCTATGGTCTGAAAACAGCTGCATTAAATTAAATAGACACCAGAAAGCTAGAAACAGTAGCGATAAGAGTTCTTTGAAAGATGGCCAGTGTAAAGTGGAATGATTTTAAGACAAATGAAGAATTTAAGAAGGAGAGTATAATGTGAATTCAGGACACGGGACTAGCTGCAGTCTAAAAGATTATGATGGTGAGGCACTGCAGAAGACAAACGGATGACAGGATGCCAAAGAAAATAATGCAAACACAACAAAGGTCAATCAGACCTGGGACCAACCACCAACTAGATGGCAGGACTTCATACTAGGGACATGACAGGGCTGGGCTTAAGGGAAGAACAAGTCCTGGACAGGAATGAAAGGTGATGCTGTCGCCTTTCATTCCTGTCAAGTCCTGGACAGGAATGAAAGGTGATGTTGCTCCCGATTTCTGAAAAGTTGCTTTGAGATGAAAGAGAGAGAGAGAGAGAACACTTGACATTACTTCCTCTCTTACCTTCATTTCTGGAGATCTCAATATCAGCAAAAAGACCAACTTTAATGATCTGCCACAAGAGACCTAATACCAAGTGTGGTTTTCCTTCCTTTAGATCTTGTGATCCAATGTTGACCACCGTACAGCCAATAGCTGATGCAGAATTCAGGGCAAGATTTAGGTTTTCCTAATTAAAACATCAACATTAACTAAATTAGCCAGTCAGTTTATTAGTTTTAAAACGGTAGTCACCACCTTTGTTTCTTTTGTGAGTTTCTAAAGTTACATAAACCAATGCATTAGACTAGGAGTGGCCAACCTGAGCTTGAGAAGGAACCAGAATTTACCAATTTACACTTTCAAAGAGACACAGTAATACGTCAGCAGCCCCCCATAAGCTCCCCCATCCTGCTCCCAGCACCTCCCACCCACCAGCAGTCCCCGCTGATCAGCACCTCCCAATCAGCCATTTCATGACATGCAGGAGGATTGTAGGGGGAAGGGGAAGTAGCGAGGACACAGCAGGCTCGGGGGGGGCTGGAAGGGGTGGAATGGGGGCAGGGCCTGTAGCTCCAGCATCAGAGTTGGTTCCTATACAAGGAACCGCATATTAACTTCTGAGCCACAGGTTGGCCACCCCTGCATTAGACAAACGCTCAGATTAGGTTTTGTAATTCACTAGAATACAATACAAAATAGCAGCATTTCTCAAAACCTTGTCCCTCTCAGACTTTGGATGGCACTTCAGATTCTTAAACCTTGGGTCAAGTGCTGTAGCTATTTTTAGAAATCATTGGTTTCTTCTTTGAGTGTTGTCAAATCTGCTGTGAAAGTGTTCTTAAAACAAATATGTGCTGGGTCATCATCCAAGACTGCTATAACAGGAAATATATGGCAGAATGAGGGTAAAACAGAACAGGAGACATACAATTCTCCCCCAAGGAGTTCAGTCACAAATTCAATTAACACATTTTTTTAATGAGCATCATCAGCATGGAAGCATATCCTCTGGAATGGCGGCTAAAGCATGGAAGGGGCATACGAATGTTTAGCATATCTGGCATGTAAACACCTTGCCAGCTACAAAAGTGTCATGCGAATGGCTGTTCTCACTTTCAGGTGACATTGTAAATAAGAAGCAGGCAGCAGTATCTCCTATAAATGTAAACATGTTTGTTTGTCTTAGCGATTGGCTGAACAAGAAGTAGGACTGAGTGGACTTGTAGGCGCTAAATTTTACATTGTTTTGCTTTTGAGTGCAGTTATGTAACAAAAAAAAATCTACATTTTTAAGTTACACTTTCACAGTAAAGAGAATGCACTACAGTACTTGTATGAGGTGAACTGAAAAAATACTTTATCAGTTTTACGGTGAAAATATTTGTAATAAAAATAAAAATATAAAGTGAGCACTGTACATTTTGTATTCTGTGTTGTGATGGAAATCAATATATTTGAAAATGTAGAAAAATGTCCGAAATATTTAATAAATTTCAATTGTTATTCTATTATTTAACAGTGCGATTAATCACAGTTAACTCACACAATTAACTCAAAAAAATTAATCGCGATTAATCGACAGCCCTAGATAAAACTCATCCAGGCTCTCATCATCTCATGTCTAGATTATTGCAACATCATTTTTTCTGGCCTTCACAAATGCAGTCATGCCTAACTTGTATCCATTCAGAATACTGCTGAAAAGATAATTCTCCTAGCCCATCCTTTGACCATCTCGCCCCTCTCTTGAATGCCTCCTCTGGTTCCCCTTCCCTACTGCATCAAACAGAAGCTGATTTATTTAACTTTCAAGGTCAATTTTGGCCAATTCGTCTCCCTACTTATCTCTCATTCACTATGGAGTGGTTGATGCTAGCCTCCCCATAAACTCCCACAAAGCTACTTCATTATCCTACTTCCAATTCCTCCTAAAAACTCTCCTCTTCCATGATGCCTACAATAAAACTGACAATAGTTAAGTTGCTAATACCAGTGCCTTTCATGCTGACCAATATCGTCTCCTTGCACGATTCCTGGTACTCCTTCATCTGTCTGCATCCATTTGTCTCTTGTCTTATATTTATACTGTAAGAGCAAGGGCCGTCTTTTGTCTTTGTTTGTACAGTGCCTAGCACAATGGAGTCCTGATCCAAAGCTTTGGCTAATAAGTGCTACGTTAATATAAATAAATAATGACAATAATTAATAATCAATAATGAACCATGTCAGGGTGCTTCTTATTTATCCAATGTAAGCAATGTTTTGTCTGCATACTTACCTATGGTGGGTACTTATGTGGCCCTATCATTGTAGTAACTCAGCACTCAGTATGTAGTTCAGACGTACAGAAAGGTGGTTTCAGACCATTTAAAAGCATATTCTAGTGCTAACCCTGCCCCTACTTTAGAAACTACTGAAGATGGGCTTCCATAATGAGTCTATATTGGAAAAAAGATACCCATACAATGAACTGATTATTTTGTATGGCTCATTTGCTCCAGAACTTTGCAATGCAGAGGAAAAACAAAAGCACAGTAATCACAAGGGAACTGAACAGTGCAGTCCTCCTGGAGGGGAAATGTGACTATGTGATAATACCTCCCCCTTACCACATAGGCACCTGCACCATGTAAGCTTCAGCAAGTCCTCCGGAGACGTAGAAGGACCAGGAGAAGACACTTACCAATTAAGAGCCAGCAGGCCAGTTAAGGCAGCTTGCTTGCAGCTGCTCAGGGATAGTGCTGGGTGAGATTGAGATGGAGGAGGAGCCCCTCAGAGCTAGCCCAGAGTGCCCAGGCCTTATTTTCAAGTGCTGCAACTGAGTACTCGCCTTTGTGGTCTTAACTGTTTCTTTAAAGGTGCAGACAGCTAAATTCTGAGCTTGTTCTTTCTATTTAATTGTTGAGAGACTGACAACTAGCTTATGACACAGGCTGCCCTACTTCTAGCAGGTGGTCCAATTTAGGACTTACGACAGGGAGGCACCAGCAATAGTATGTTTGGCACTGCAGAGAGTGCTAAGAAGCAGCCCCACTTGTGACACCTGGAAAGGGGAAAGACCTAGAAGCTGAAAGGAGAAATGCCAGCTCTGCATTTCATCAAGGACTAGAGTGTATTATGGATCTCCAGAAAACACAAGCCCATGCAAGCAAACAATGCTACCTGGCTGTTGGACACCTTGAAATCCACACATAGGACCTAATCTGCTCCCATTTCAAAGTAGAGCAAAATTGCCATTAAACAAAGCTATATGAATAGCCTCTTGAAATATAATTAGTTTGTGCCAGAAAAGATGCCATACTTACAGAAATAGTGAAAGGAGTGAGCTTCTTCTTATTAATAGCTCTTTCATCAATTGTATCTGGTTGGGATAAGTTAATCATTTTGCTGGGGAAGAAAAAGTTAGAATTTATTCCATCTTTCTAAACAATAGTACTTCAAGCAAAACATTAGCATCACTTTTTTGTGGGAAAGTCTAAAAGTGTTGCTTCATATATTGAAAGCACCAAGGGAAATTCCTATTTTTCCCCTTCAAAAACAACTTCCAATAAAACCAGAAACCATAGAACCTACATGGAAATAAGAAAGTGGAGTAGTCAGATTTATGCTTAGGAGTCCAGCTCTGATTGTACTGCTAATGAAGTTCTCAGGAAGATTCAGACAACTTAAGAATTGAATATACACCTCTACCTCAATATAACGCTGTCCTTGGGAGCCAAAAAATCTTACTGTGTTATAGGTGAAACCGCATTACATTGAACTTGCTTTGATCCGCCTGAGCATGCAGCCCCTCCCCTCCCCCTGGAGCACTGCTTTACCGCATTATATCCGATTTTGTGTTATATCAGGTCGCGTTATATCGGGGTAGAGGTGTACTTATGCTGAGAGCCACTCTAACATGGGAGTGTAAATCTTACAACTAACATATTGTACTTCTGTAGTGCCTTCCATAGAAGAGTCTCAAAGCCCTTTTCTGTTAATTAATAATGAATTAAATCCTCAGTACTCCTGTGACATGGGCAAATACCAGTTTTACTAATTGGGAAAAACTGCAGCAGAGAGAAATTGAAAGACATCCTGCATATCTGTAGCAGAGTCAGGAGTAAAACTCAGGTCTTCTGACTGCCAGTCCTGTGATTTAACTACTGGACAATGCTTTCTAATATTAAAAACTGCAGAGATATCTAATTATTTCTGTTAAAAAGCATGATGGGTGGTACAATGATCTAATTTCTGAAGAGTCTGATTATTCCTTGTATGTGCATTGATCAAGATATAATTCCACTGGTTTAAAGTAGAAAACTCTCCAGTCAATCAGATTTATAACAACACACACACACAGTTACGCAAAGCACATCATTTTTAAATAGAAGGCCTCTTTAAACAGGTTAGACTTTGTCACGGAGTCTGGGGGAGTCCGGCCCTGCACCCCTCTTCCTGGACCCCACAGTGACTTTTAGCCAGCCAGTAAAACAGAAGGTTTATTGGACAACAGGAATGCAGGTTACAGCAGAGCTTGCAGGCACAGTCAGGACCCCTCCATCCAGTCCTTCTGGGCTTTCAGGGTGCTTGGATCCTAGCTAGGATACCCTGAATTCCGCCCACACAGCCCCAAACCCAAACTGACCTGCCTCTCCTCCCGCCGGCTGAATCCTTTGTCCCGCTTCCTGGGCCAAGGTGCTGACCCCACTCCCCCACAGCCTGGCTCAGGTTACAGGCTTAAAGATCCTGTCCCTCACCTAAAGACATCCCCTGCTCTCCCATTCCCCACACCGACAGCCCCTACTCCATCACAGACTTAAAATATATATTCACTAAAGAAGGATTTATAGGAAAAGGATTTCCCCCAATCCTATGACTTGTTAGAAGTACTGATTAAGGTCAAACCCCGGTGTTACTGAATTCAACAGCAAAACTTTCATTGATTTCAATGTGATCAGGATTTGACCTTCAGAGAACAACTTTCTCATTCTTTCTTTAGTTCTTGACTTACCAAAGGAGGATGCCATCTGCAAGTGACTTAAAAAGACTAGCATCTGATGGATTCATGGGAAGGAGATGCTTACAGTCAGGGTCGTCTTTAAGAGCTTTATTTACCCAGTTAACAAAAGCAACCTTTTCTTCCTCTGAAAAACAATAAATTAAAGACTTAGTAATCTAAGAGCCAGGACACCATTAAAATAATCTATTATTATTATGGTGGACAAATATTATTGAACTGTTCACAGAATTTCACAATACTACTTGCCAAGCACAGTAATAAGGATAAAAGTATTATTAAAACTTACTACAGGAGTTCGGTGTCTCTGTGATTATGTTAAACAAGAGGGGAGTTAATATATTTGAAATATGCCAGAGCTGAGCAGAGAGGACTCTGCTTAAACATGACAATAGACCAGTCTGCCCTCTACTCTGTCTTTCAGAGGCTGGCAGCACTTCTAAGAATTTGGTCTGAATTACTGTGTTATATTTAACCATAGGAGATTTATGGCCTGTTCTTGTTTAAAACGCTTAAAAAGAGAGACCCTTTCCCTTTTCATATTTAGGGGATGTGTACAGAACTCATTGTGTCTAAGAATGCTTATTAAGCCCATATACAATCAAGCTACAATATCTGTATCTTCACTGGGTTTTCAGTTTCCATATAGTGGGCCCCTGCTCCTGAGAGCTAAGCAGCCTTTGTCTGAGGCCTTGTCTATACTATCACGGTAAGTCAACCTAAGGTATGCCTACTCCAGCTGTGCGAATAACATAGCTGAAGTCGATGTAGCTTAGGTCAATTCACCATGCTGCATCAACAGGAGATGCTCTCCCATCGACTTACTTTACTCCTCCAGTTCTGGTGGAGTACCAGAGTTGACTGGAGAGCGCTCTGCGGTCAATTTAGCAGGTCTTCACCAACCTTGCTAACTTGACCCCTGCTGCAGCGATCATAGCAGCGTCAATCCCTGGTAAGTGTAGACATGGTCTGAGACAGGTTATATCCAATGCTATGGAGAAATATTTAAACAAAGCAGTTGATGCTATAAGAACAGTACACAGACAGTACGAAGTTATCACATACAGAACACTCAGCCAACACAAATTATCCATGTCCAATATGTAGAATCTTAATTATGGTTCTAAATATCACAGGGAACTTCAAATTCAAAACTGCCACTCATTACCGACATTATACATAACTACAAAAAATAATCTACTGTTTAAAGGTTCAATCCTCGAAGACGAGGAGCATTCTGGCCCTGATCCAGCAGACCACTTAGGCCAGTGTTTGTCAAACTGGGGTCACCACTTGTGTAGGGAAAGCCCCGGGTGAGCCGGGCCAGTTTACCTGCCCTGTCCGCAAGTCCAGCCGATCACGGCTCCCACTGGCCACGGTTCGCTGCTCCAGGTCAATGAGAGCTGCTGGAAGCAGCGCAGGCTGAGGGACTTACTGGCCATTGCTTCCAGCAGCTCTCATTGGCCTGCAGCAGCGAACTATGGCCAGTGGGAGCCACGATCGGCCAGACCTGCAGACAGGGTAGGTAAACAAACTGGCCCGGCCCTCCAGGGGCTTTCCCTACACAAGCAGCAACCCCATTTGAGAAACACTGACTTAGGCAGATGCTTAACTTCTGTGGTACCACTCTCGTGAATAAAGCTAAGCATGCACTTAAGTACTTGGCTGGATCAGGGCCAGGGCACTCAGGATCTTGCAAGACTGATGTTTTCCATTTAGGGCTCAATCTAGAATCTAGTCAATTTTAAAAGAAAGCTAAAAATCCTTTCAGGTACCCTATCTGCCTCCGATCCTCTCTCATTTTTTGTGATTTTTTACAATCACATTTTCCTATTTTTAAAAATTGTCTCTCTTTTGCATTTGGTGTGTGAGCAACCCACACAAACAAACAACAGTAAACCATTAGTTATACACACAAAACGATAATTGTATACATCAGGTAAATAGGTGCACAATTAAAGATCTACACACGCAAACGCCTATTTCAGGGGTAGGCAACCTATGGCACATGCGCCAAAGGCAGTATGTGAGCTGATTTTCAATGGCATTCACAGTGCCTGGGTCCTGGCCACCGGTCCAGGGTGGGCTCTGCATTTTAATTTAATTTTAAAAGAAGCTTCTTAAACATTTTAAAAACCTTATTTACTTTACATACAACAATAGTTTAGTTATATATTATAAACTTACAGAAAGAGACCTTCTAAAAATGTTGAAATGTATTATTGGCATCCAAAACCTTAAATTTAAGTGAATAAACTAGGACTTGGCACACCACTTCTGAAAGGTTGCTGACCCCTGGCCTATTTAGATGCACAAATGTTGGGTCTGCATGCACTAATAAATACATATGCACAAAACAGAGATCCTTTGAACTCTACGTTCTAGGTGTCTGAAAAGCTATGTTTTACAAAGTCAGGAATGTAATATCCCTAAGAACTGACATTTATCAGGACAAGAGTAATGCATTCAATTGTTTTTTTTTCTGCATTACATTTTCATTCCATTATATAAAATTACACCAAAAACCAAATCATTACTGATGGGGCCCTCCTTTTCCCAAGTAGAAAAGTACAGGTGCCTTGCTATCTGGACAGATCCAGGATGACTTGTTCTCTTATATACTCATACAGTCCTACTTTGACGATATATTGTCAGTGAGTTATTTGGCAACTCATGATAAATGAAGGTAAAGTGTTGATAAACAGAAAGATATTGACAAATTGCAGGGACTCCAGAGAACCACAACAGAAATGATCAGGATGATAACAGGGAAAGACTAAAAGAATTGAATAAATTGCGTATACACAAAAAACTACTAAGCAGAGGACATGATAACAGTTTATAAACATCTAGAGAGTGTAATCATCACATAGAGAAACAGGAATTCTTCACCATAGGTGAAGAAAGTATAACTAAAAATATTAGGATGAAATTAAGAAAGAAAATGTAGGTTGAATATTGGGGAAAGCTTCCCATGTATTAAATTTATAGGCTGTGCAAAAATCTCCCCAAGGGAAGTGATTCAAGTGCCACTGTTTAGTAAATTTAGAATTAAACTGAACAAAGCTTTAGAAAAAATATACTATACTGAACAACCCCGCATTGGCAAGGAGACAGATTAGATGATCAAATTGGCTTTACCCATCTCCAAAATGTACTGTGAACTTTTTTTTTATTTTTGGTTCTGCATCATGGAAATGAAAATGTGCGTTCCCTTGTATACATCTCAACAGGTGTGTAAAGAAAAAAACAGCAGTTCACAGAGTAGACTAACAAACCAAACACAAACCCTTAGTATAAAACATGTTACAAAAGGCTTTCTATTTTTAATTCTTTCTTCCTTGTAATCAGAGTTCGCTTTCCACTTTCTGCTCTGACGAAGTCTGACTTACCTCTGGGAGCAGCACAGAACTGTGACCAGCAAACTGAACGATCGCTACAAAACAGAGCCCTGGCATCTGCACTGCAGAGGTTCAGCTTCTACTAGTTTGTTTTTGAGATAATTTTTTTTTCCAATTACAGTTTTTCTTCTTTTTTTCTAGTGCCAAGGACAAGTGTTTTACCTGAATAAGAGTGCTGTGTCCCCTCACTGGAAATTGGTGAAGTTCCTCCAATTGCTGTAATACCCTGTTTTTTGTTTATTGATTTTCGGAATGATTTGCTAATATCTTTGCTTTTCAATTCATGAATAACCTGGAATAGGACATAAAAGAAAGAGCATGTGATCAATTATCATAACTTTAGGGTGACAATTAAACTATCAACTCACCTAACTACTGAAACATTGGTAATTATTATGCCTCTCTTTCTTTGATATAGTACAATACAAGGAGGTTATAAACGTCTGCTGGTTTTGTGAATAGCTAAGACTCCAGCCTTACTAAGCCATGTTATTAATCTCCAAATATTAGATTCACAACCCACAAATTTTTTCCCAGAGATTTTTTTTTATTTTATTTTATTTTAAAAAACACTTTTAATCAAACAAAGGTATTTTTGGGAAAAGAGATTTTTAATATTTCCCCACTCAGTTTGTCTCGTTTCTTATACTAGGATGTTATATGGCACTTACAGAGATGCATGTTATTAGGGAGATGGTACATCTCTCCATGCACAACAGTCATAAAATACCAACACTAACATTAAAATTATGACTAAACTTCCCACCAAAATAAGGAAATTGTCAGATAAAACTGATACTCTGTCCTGTATTTACTCGCTATGTTGTAGGGATCTCAGACTTGGTTGAGAAGTTATGTGCTATGTGGGCTACAGTACTGATACACAAGTGCTTATGGTTCAGTTATGAACCAACTTAAATTAGAATTTCCAGTAGAAATGCCAACATACCCTAGCAAATTGTAACAAATTGGTTTTTTTATTCATATAAACAGCTGCACTACTGTAGATTCAAAGCAAAAATTGCTTGCGTGCAAGAAAACAATCAGTTTGAAGCTGTTTGATTCTCACAAATGAAGCACTCCACCCAGTGACCCATGTAAAAAATGATGGTCCTCCTGCAGATTAAATATATTTTTAAAAATAAACAGTCCTAAATATGGCACAATGATTCCGCGCAATAGTACAGGCATCTTGTATCACAAACAGGATTTAAAGACTGGAATTTATAACAATCCAACTTTGTTTAAAAGAAGGGTTGAACTGACAATTCTTGAAGGTGAGGGGCACAGACTGCTTCCTTTGAGGAGGCAGAAAAGGGTACTCATCAGAAGTAGCTCTGAGTCCTCACACCTTGCCCAAATTAAAGCCAGTAAAGAGGAGAAAGAAAGTTTGAAACATTATTTCATCTTATGAAACATCTCAGCAGACATACATAGGGATACTTCAGACAGCACTGAAACAGGAGGAGAAACTGCATCGTTATGTGAGCACAGTGATCTATATGACCAGACGCAAATAATATTTTATCTAACTGAAACTACAGAGAGAACTTAGAGTGTGAATGTGATTACAGAAGTTGGAATTTGGGAAGGACACCAAGTTAATGCCCTATTCTTATGAATCTTACCACAGGATCTTAAATGACTTAGTGATCAGGACCACAGTTTTACGTCTCCTTTGAAAGACAGCACCTCCAATAATATGGTGCTTCTTTGTAATGGGCTGGAGCATTCTCTGGGGTATGGTTCGTTTTATACTCTATTCCCAAAACTGGAACCCAAAGACCACAAAGAGAGCTAGAGACAACAGGTCATGCAGTGTAAAAATTGTATGCCATTTAAAATATTACTTATTTATATTCAGTAGTGCTTAGGCATCCCAGCCTTAGCAGGACCCCACTGAGCTGGGCACCACAGAAGCATCATACAGAAAGATGGTCCCTGCCCCAAAGAGTTTACAATCTAGAGTAAGAAAAGAAATGACAGGTGGCTACAGACAGACGGGGAGCAACACTAGTCAGCATGATGTAGGCTGTGGCACTAGCATGCCAGCTGCTTCTCTGTTGTTATTTGTTAAAACTTGTTCCTTTACGAAGAGGGTAGATGGAGACAGCAATTTTCCAGAATTATGCTAAAAACAGTTATTGAATTGGGGAAAAAATTGAGATAAATGATTTTAGTATTCTTAAAAAACTTATTTCGGAGTGGCCAGTTGCTGCATAATAGTCAATCAACTATCATGCTGTCATAACTATCTTCCCATTCAGAAATCAGTGAAGGTTTATAATTACTATATATGCTGCTCTTAAAATATTCTCCAGCGATTTCATCTAATTTTGCTACTCTACTCCATCTTCCTGTTGGGCACATTGGAGAGTTCCATCAGCTATTAGGTAAGATAACTTCAAAGTTTATACAATATCTTGAAAATGTAATATGTTAGAAAAGATCTAACACTGGGATTTTCAAAGGAGCTCAAGGGAGTGAAGCATGCAATGCCCAATGAATTTCATGCTACACACTGTAATTCTCAAAGTGTTGATTTTCTAATGCCCTATCAGTAGTTCTGGTCCTACCGGAACACTGAACATCAACGAGCAGTACTGGAGGAATGACTTTCCTATACCCTTGAATAAATATTGTGATACAGTCCTTCCCTACCTCCATCCCTGTAGCATATTAAATTGCATGCCTAGTGCATACTGTACATCGGACCTGGTGGTATTTTCTGTATGGCAAACCTACACCATGTCACACAATATACTCTTTAAAATCCAGTTTCATAATTATCTCATAATGCATGTATAGCCTTCTGGTACCAAATCCAAGTAATTCTGTCTTAAAGGGTAGCCTGAGAGGACTGTCTTACTTACCGATACAAATTCTTCAAAGTTGATTTTCCCATCTTTGTTGCTATCTGTTACTGCTATAATTTTTTCTACAATCTCTCGCACTTTGTAGCCAGGCAAGGGAAGGCTTGCTTCTTTAAAAAGATCTTGAAGCTCATAATCACTGACATACCCACTATTATCAATATCTGTAAAATGAAAACGTTTTTATTATTCTGTGCTATAACACTAGTACCAAGCAACAATCAGGGGAAGAAACATTTTAACAGAGTAGTGATCTAAAATGATCAGAAAGGGAGACTATAGACTTCTTAGGCACCTTCTTAAATTTTCAAGGTAAAGACACAGCAAGGTCCAGGGCTGTCCTTAAGCATACACAGCATATGTGTCTGCGTAGGGCACCCGAAAATTTGGGGCACCCCGGGGTCTTAGTATCCACCCTCCCACCCAGGGCCTTCCCTAGCTATTCTGGGGCCCTACACTGCCTCTCCATGGGGGCAGGGACCAGGCCTCTGCAGGGGTGGGGGTCGGGGGCTGGCCCCAGGCCTCCATGTGGGTGGCACGGCTGGAGCCGGGTCCCTGCACTTCCTGCCGCCAGTGAGTGCACGCCCAGCCCTGATGCAGTCCTCAGGGGCGTGAAGAGGCAGGGCTTGGGCGGAGCAGGGCAGGTGCTTTGGGGAAGGGGTGGAGTGGGGGCAGAGCTGGGGTGGGAAGAAGTGGGGCTGGGGGCCTGAGGAAGAGGCAGGGCAGGAGCTGGAGCTGCATGCAGCTGTGCAGGGCACCAGGAAATTTGGTGCCCCAAGCTTCCTGGTGCCTTATGCAGCTGTGTACTTTGTGTATGGGTAAGGACGGCCCTGCTCCCACCACTTCCTATCCCTGTTCTGACCCTTCCTTCAGGTTCCCACCACAGCTGGCTGCTGCAGCCTGGTGAGTCTTCTTCCGGAGGGGATCTAGTACAGTGGTTCTCAAAATGTGGCCCGCAAGCTCCATTCAGGTGGTTTGCAGATAGTTCCCTCTAAGGTGCACGCCTGGGTGGTGGCAAACGAGAGAATGAAGGGCCACCCATCTAATTAGTAGAAATGCGCAGGCATGCCTCCACTAATTAGGTGCCTGGACCCTGGAGAAGACTGGACATGTAAGGTGAGGTGATGGCTTGGGGGGAATAAGGGGTAGATGGGAGGGGACAGTGGGGTGAGAAGAGGGGGTGGGGGGAATTTGGGACATGCAGGGCTGCAGCGGCCAGAGAAAAAGGCGACTTTCCCCAGCTCCAGGGCTGCAGCTGCCGGGGAGAGATGGCCCTCCTTCCCAGCCCCAGCTCGGGGGCTGTTCTGGTGGGGGAGAGATGGAGAGACCCCCGCTCCTTCCCAGCCCCAGCTCAGGGGCTGCCGTGGCCGGGGAGAGAGGCACATCCATCCTATTAGAAAGGTAAGACTACTGATATTAAAATATGAGTTGTGTGCTTTTATTTGTAGAACAAAAAAATGTTAATTATTAAGGGTTTTTTTTATATAGTTTTTTTTACAACAGTTAGCTAACAGTACAAACAACATTTGGAAAGATCATTAAGCGTCCATGAGACCCTCAGCAATTTTCAAGTGGTCCGTGAAAAAAAAAGGTTTGAGAACCACTGATCTAGTACTTAAAAGTGAAATAGCCTCCCAGACTGCCAGACCTATTAGCACAACATTGAAACTGTTAAAGAGCCATTTAACAGGCATTTGCCACCCCCCAGGTATATATTGTCAGTTTTTGAATTTACTGACAAAAACAGTTGTGCATTATTGTAATATTTACTTAGAACATGTTAGTCTACAGAACCTTAGTTTAAAATTTGCTTTAAAAATATGTCATTAGTGTGCTGCTGAAGATTATAAAAATGCTTGCATGGATTTTTAGATGCACAATTTGAGTATTCATCTTTAGCCTTAAATGCTTGGATCTTCAGACATATAGTTTTTTAAATAAATCCTTCAAAAGACCACCCTTATCTAAAATACACATGCAAGCCCAGTCTGCCATTGGACATAGGGGCATCAGTTTACTAATACTTCATAGGGCCCCATAAATCCTAAGGACAGCCCTGGCAGGTCACAAACCCTTATTAATAGCAAAAACTTTGGATTTTGACCAGTTTAATTTATATTCTGAGGCTATGCCAAAATCCTCTATCAGCTTCCAAATAGAGTGAATGGTCTGTTATTAATTCTCTTTTTACTTACAAGATGT
The DNA here is from genome assembly GCF_003597395.2 of Chelonoidis abingdonii. Taxonomy (NCBI): domain Eukaryota; kingdom Metazoa; phylum Chordata; order Testudines; family Testudinidae; genus Chelonoidis; species Chelonoidis abingdonii. Next base: position 32,971,074 of record NC_133776.1, read on the forward strand.
CACTTGCATACCTGTAGTTTATGGCCTAAATTCAGACCAGATGCAATCAGTTTCAAAAAGGTAGCAACTACTTGCACTAGGTCTGAATTTGGACCTCTATATTTTGTCTCTTGCCCTATATCTGTTGTTTATTTCTAATGATAGTGGTGAGACTGGGGCCTGAAGAATAAATCTAATCTGGCCCATGTCTATTGTATTAAAAAAGACCCTGTTTAACCTGTTAGCTAGGGACCTGTACTACTGTATCCTCTTGTCCTCCTGCTTCCAGTGGACTCTATTACGTGTTGGGAGTCCTTCTGAATATGCTATAACAAAGTACTGGAAGATTTTCTATGCAATGAAGGGCTGACCCGGTTTAACCAGGCATTAAAGTATATTTTATAATTTAACCAAGCACATTGTTACATAAGCACTTTCCCGACATGCAGCAAATTGTTTTGCTGTTGGGCATTGTTCCCTCAATGCATTATTTATTCAAAATATCAATTAATAAATATTGCATGAGGTTAAGTCTCATAGGTCCAGAGTTCATGCACTAAACTCCATGGAAAGAATCTCAATCTTTTAAGGGCTTGGCTACACTGGAGAGTTGCAGTGCTGGTGGTAGGTTTACAGCGCTGCAACTTACTCACCGTCCACACTTGCAAGGCACATCCAGCGCTGCATCTCCCTGGCTGCAGCGCTGGCTGTACTCCTGCTCTGCCTGGGGTATAACGACTGCAGCGCTGGTGATGCAGCGCTGCTCTGCCAGCGTGGCCACCAAAAGCACTGTTATTGGCCTCCAGAGGTATTCAGAAGTATCCCAGAATGCCTGTGTTCTTCACACTCTGCTCATCAGTCGAACTCTTACTGCCCTGCCTCAGGTGACTCCGCCCTTAAATTACGCCAGGAATTTAACAAAATCCCCCTTCCTCTTTGCTCAGGCCAGGTGTGGACTGCAATTCAAGTCGAATCCTATCCAGGTGACCATGCCTCACGTGCCAAACGACCCCAGCTTGGAGCATGGCGAGTTGCTGGGACCTCCATCATGTGTTTTGGGGGAGGAAGCTGTACAGTCCAGCTGCGCTCCAGCTGCGTAGGAATCGACGATACCTATGGGCGATATCAAGGCCATGCTGAAAGGGGCCATGACCGGGACGGGTTACAGGTTAAAAGTGAGGGAGCTGCGGAGTGCTATGTGCAAAGCCGCATGAGGGAAACTGCCCGCCATGGTGCTGCCCCATGACCTGCGTTTCAAAGAGCTGGACACGTTACTAGGGTTGACCCCACACCGCAAATACCGAGACACGATGGACATCCAAGCAGGGGGCGGAGGAGGAGGCGGGGAGGAGGAAATAAAACCGAGAGTGAGGATACTGACTGGGGGAGACACCTGGAGCCCAGGAAGCAATGCAAGCCAGAACTCTCTCAAGCCAGGAGGAAGGCTAGCCATCGCAGCAGCTGGACTTGTGAAAGACAAAGCAGAGGAGCGGTTCCAGTAACGGTTGTATTTTCAAAGGATGGGCTCAATGTTCGAGGAGAGGAGGGAGGTTAGGCGCTGCATGCATGCATGCCTAGATGTGGGGAAAGCCCCATTGATGTGGTCTAGTCACGTCGACGGTAATCGCCCTCGGTAAGATCTTTCAAAAGTTTCAGCCAGAGCGTGGGCAATGCGCTTGCGCAAGTTTATTGGGAGAGCACTGTGGTGCCTTGTCCAGTCAGGCTAACGCGTCCACGCAACTGTGCCCTGAGGGGGGGACCATTGCTGCATAACGGCCAGGGCGGAATCCGCATTGCTGAAGAAGACCTCCGCCTTCCCAGGTGACCCGCAGCACCAAGCGATATTTGAGCATCACTTCCTGTGGAAAATGTTGGGAGACTGTTCAGTGTAGGTGCCCCCTGCAGCTGTTTGCTTTCCAGTGCTCAGAAAACCCCAGTACAGCCAGAAGCAATCAGTCCTCTTACTCACCATTTTGGGATCCTGTGGGTTATGTGCGTCTCCTGGGCATGGGAAAAGTAGCTATTGTGAGACTGAAACCCTTCACTGTGTGGTAGCTGTCTGGAGTTGCCAGCTTCCAGATTGCAATAGCCACCCTCTTCTCCACCGGCAGGGCAGCTCTCAATCTCGTGTCCTTGCGCCGCAGGGTGGGGGCGAGCTCAGCACACGGTCTCATGAAAGTGGCTTTTCTCATCTGAAAGTTCTGCAGCCACTGCTCGTCATCCCAGACTTCCATGACGATGTGATCCCACCACTCAGTGCTTGTTTCCCAAGCCCAAAAGCGGAGTTTCATGGTGCTGAGCATTTCCGTGAATGCCAGAAGCAATTTAGTGTCGTACACATCAGGCGACTCGCAATCATAGTTGGACTCCTCATCACTTTGGATCTTAAGGAATAGCTCAACTGCCAAATATGATGTGCTGGCGAGACTCGTCAGCATACTCCTCAGCAGTTCAGGCTCCATTTCCCACAGAAATTGCGCTGCATAGAAACCGTTGAGAGAGTCAAGATGGCACCAAACACGGACGGAAAAACAGTGACTGCTGGGATGTGAAGCGATGCATCACAGGGCGTTGGGACAGGAAGCAGAATGACCTGCACCCTTCACCCCTTTCCCACAACCCATGGCGCCAAAATGGGACGAGATGCTCTGGGGGATAGCTTCCCATAATGCACCACTCCCAACAGCGCTGCAAATGTGGCCACACTGCAGCACTGGTAGCTGTCAGTGTGGCCACACTGCAGCGCTTTCCCTACACAGCTGTAACTTCCAGCGCTGCACACCTGCAAGTGTAGCCAAGGCCTAAGCTGAATGCAGAGGGGGAGCTCCTTTCCGTTGCATGAAGTTCAACACTTCGTACTAGAGACTTTTTCCATGGCAACATGCAGGGTGAGCTTGGATAATTCAAGGGGCATAGTTACTGGGCCTGTCATTAAATGTATCCACTGGCCAAAATCAATACAAACCAAAAAAGACAACAAAAAATAAAAACTATAAACTTAAAACTGCCATCCATAACATACAACACAGCATAACACACATGCAAAAACCTTGTTAACAACTTTAATATTAAACTGTAAAATCAACTGAATCAATAATTTACAACTAATGGGGGAGACAACACTGAGAAGGCAGGGAGGGAAAGCGTGAGAACCGTAGGGGGAAAAAGGGACAAAAGTCAAGGGGGAGGAGGAAGGGGAAAGGGGTGGAAAGGGGGTCTGGACTGGCCACTTGGCCTTTGTGTGTTCCTTAGTTAACTGTTTCTAAAAATGGTGTCCAGATTCCTTCAAACTTATGTGGTTGATTCCTGGCCACTAGATTCTGACATATTTGTTGTATTCTGTGGATTGATTTACTTTTCCACCTCTATCAAATCATTTGCTTTGTGATTATGGCTGCTCTCAGAAATCATGGAAGCTGTGCTGATGAGAGGCCCAAATTCATGGGTAAATACCCCGATATGTAGTACTCAACTGATGTTTGATTGCTAAACCCCCAAATTCTAGTGTCAACTTTTTTCCACTTTATTTTGGATTCTGGGCCTGGTTGGCTTACAGTTAGTAGGGAAGGCTCTATCAATTATTGGTTCTAGAATCTTAGTTGCCTGCAATTATGATGGAGTTATGAGTATCTCTCTGCAGCTCAGCAAGCAATCCATGAAAAAAGTCTCAGGCTCATCCATATATATTGGCCAGGATTATTTCAGACCCATTTACTGTGACTCTGAATATGAGATATCTACTCTGTATCCAAACTGTGGAATAATATTTAATAGGAAGAACAGAAAACAAAGTAAACCAGATAAACAAATGTTCACAAAGACATTATGTAACCCACACACCTTCTGGGTGTTGTCTTCTGTCCCATCTAGTGGCACCAAGACAACTCTACAGCCTTAGCTAAGAGTAAATTGGCTTTTAGCTCACACCATAGAGGCTCATGCACTAAGCTCTAGAGGTTGCCCGGTTCAATCCTGCCCGCTGATGATCGGAGTCTGTCAGCATTACAATTGCAGCGTGGAGGTAAGGGTCAGTTAATATAGTACAAAATGATTTAGTGCTCAGGTTTACTCTTAGGCTATGGCTACACTAGAGAGCTTACAGCAGTGGTGTAGCACTACTAGCGCAGATGCTCTACACCGACAGGAGAGAGTTCTTCTGTCGACTTAATTACTTCAGCGCGTGCAAGTGATGACAGCTATGTCAGTGGGAGAAGCGATCTGGCTGACATAATGCTGTTCACACGGCTGCCTAGGTCAGTGTAACTTATGTTGTTCATAGGGGTGGGTTATTCACACCGCTGAGCGACATAAGTTATATCAACCTAAGCTGTTATGTGACCATAGCCTTAGGCTTTACTTGAAGAGACCGTGTAAAGCATATGAAATTATAGTTATTTTTTAACATGACTTACTCTCTACAAAGACAAGATCAAGGATCACAAAGTTCAGGTTACTTAGAAATGTAAATCAGATTTAACTTGGTGCAAGAGAACTAGTTATTAATCCACTAAAACCTGTAACCAAATGACAAAGGAAATTGCCAGTTGGTTTTAGCCCACAACTTAATACTAAAATAAAAGTTTTCAAGGGTCTTCTCTAGATCAACTAAAATAGAATTTTATTTGCATTTAAACATTCACTCACTGTGTTTAAAACCTTACAATGCAACAAAGTGCTAGTGCTAAAAAATAAATAAATAAAAATAGTGTGAAAATTCTTTCATCTTCTTATCTTCTTAGGGGTTATTAGCAACACGTGAGGAAACATGGTGATTTTAAACATACAAGGTATAACATTACAAGATCCCTGTAAGATATTGTTTTTAAAGAAATTGTATAGCTTTATATTGTTCGTGGCATGCTGATTTTCTTACATCTAGAAAACATACCTATTTTACTGAATGCTTCTCTGAGTTCTTCCAGCTCTTCTCGAGAAATTGTGGTTATGTTGTTTTCCATCTTCTGACAGAGACAGCAATTGTCTTCAATTCCTTATGCCTAGCAATAATAAATGATCAGTGTTATAATAAAGCATCAATTACAAACAGGCACTTACTTAAGTCACTGAACCTTGTAAATAGACATAAGAGGTACTATGTTCTCAAAGTACTCTCTCAGGATTGCCCCACCTATACTGCTTGAATAGAACTGAGAATATCAAACATCTAGCACGTCTCTCTGTTGTAACAATGACTAAGAATTTACAATAGCAACACCTATTTTCATACACCCTGCATTTCCATTCTGCATATATCATAAGCCTTTCTCCCTAATCTGGACCTTAGCATCCAAAATCTGGGTGCTTAGCATGAACCTCCAAGCTTAATTACCAGCTCGGATCTTATCTCGCTGCCACCAGACAGGAATTACAGTGCCTGCCTCGCTCTGGTCCCCCAACTTTCCCTGGAGGGACCCCAAGACCCAGAAGCTCTGAGTCTTACGGCAAGGGAAATACTCCACTTCCTTCCCCTCCCTCTCCCCCAGCAAATTTCCTCTCTGGGCTAACCTGAGAGTACTGATGCAATCTCTTTACATCAAAATACCAAAAGCATATCTCCTCTATTCCACAAAGAGACAAACCCCAAAATACGAGGAAACAGAAATGATTCTCTCTCTCTTTCCCCTCCACCCAATTCCCTGGTGCTGCAGAGCTTACCCTCCGTAGATCTAACACAAAGAGAATTCCCTCCCTTGTTCCTTAGCTCACCCAGAGAGAAAACTCAAACAAGTCTTAAAAGAAAACTTTAATATAAAAAAAAAGAAAGAAAAAGACATCAAAATTTCTCTGTATCAAGATGACAATAAACAGGATCAATTGCTTAAAAGAAAAAAATGAATAAACAGTCTGATTCAAAAAGATATCCAATTTGAAACATTCCAGCAAGCTACACACACATGTAAATACAACCAAAACAACATAAAAGCCTATATTGTTTTTCTACCTGTACTTACAATTTGGAACGAAGAGTAGAAGATGAATTAAACCTTCGTAACGTGAGGACAGATAAAAGACCAGACCCCAAAAAATCCCCATCCCTGACTTTGAAAAATCCAGTTTCCTGATTGGTCCTCTGGTCAGGTGTTTGGTTCCTTTTGTTAACCCTTTACAGGTAAAAGAAACATTAACCCTTAGCTATCTATTTATGACAGCATAGTCTAAATATGTACCTATAATCTGCATGGCTTTCACTGAGCAATTTTTCATTATGAAATAGGCATCTCAAAATTCAGAAATCTCAGGCTACAGTATAATTAATTTCCAGCTGCAACAGATTATCAATGTATAACAATTATTGGCACTATGAGCTCAGTCCTGCAAGGTGCTGAGGACTCTGACCCTGATCCAACAAAGCACTTAACTTCAATGAGATGTTTCATATCCTGAAAGTTAAGCACATGCTCAAGTGCTTTGTTGCAATTAGAGCCAGCATGCTCAGCATTCACAGGATCGAGCCCTATAAAATGGCCTAGGATTAGCTGTGTGAAAACAAATCTTAATTCAGATAACATCCCCCTATATCCATGCACAGTGGACCCTCTGCATCTAGCTCTATCCTTCCTGCATGGAGGAAAGTGGGTGTTGGCCTCTTCCATAGCACCATTCTGTTCCTGCTCCAGACCCCATTAAAGATGTTTGGTGTGGTCTGGGGTTCACACTGAAGAATGGAGGAAGATTGAGCAGTTTGGGGGCAGGACCCCTGGAGATTTGCTGAAAAAATAATACAGTCTGGGACTTCATTTTTTCCTTCCCCCACATGCACCACATTCGAGGGGTAGCTGCAGACATGGGGAGTTCCTGGTAGCCTGACTCCAATCAAGTTGCCTACCAGGTACCATTGGGTTTGCCATAGATCAGGGCAGCTAAAGAGGCCCTGGCCTCCTGAAGCTCCCTAGGGATTGGGTGAGCCACTCTGTACCTTTGGGGAACACCCTACATCCCCATGCTCATCTTTATAAAATGATTGTGTGGTATCCAATGCAAAGTTTGCCATGATGCACTGAGCATGGTTGTTATGTGATGTTATAGTAACTGTTACAGTAATGTTATAGTAAGGTTATAGGTTCTAATTTCATGTATGTAGTTATGAGGTTGAAAGTATATCCTCATGGCTTAAAGCAAGCCCAAACAAAAACTCTCCAAGAGCAGAGAGGCAGTTCACACCTCATCAGGGCATGGATGGGACAAACCCAGACCAGCCTCACAGGAACAATGGATACTGGCTTAGGCAGTAACAAAAGAATCTGTTAGATCCCAGAGGGAGTCACCCCCCCTTCCTTTGATCAGTTTGCAACTGCGATGAGATAATGCTCACCTGACTTGGGGGGATGGGGTCCAAAGCCAAGAGGGAAGAAAGGACATGATAAAAGGGAGAGACATTTGCCATGCTCTCGCTCTCTCTCTTCCACCTACATCTACAAACGCCACCACCAAGCGATTGAAGCGCTGATTAAAGGGGAGAGCCTGGCTGAAGAGCAACCTGCCAGCCTGTGATGAGAAGCATCTAAGTTTGTAAGGACACTGAAAGGGTTAAGACCAGTTTAGAATGCGTTTTGCTTTTATTTCATTTGACTAAATGACTTGTTCTGCTTTGACTTATAATCACTTAAAATCTATCTTTATAGTCAATACATTTGTTTGTTTATTCTACCTGAAGCAGTACATTTGGTTTGAAATGTGTCAGAGGCTCTCCTTTGGATAACAAGCCTGATACATATCAATTTCTTTGTTAAATTGACGAACTCATATAACCTTGCAACATCTGGCAGGCATAGGCACTGCAAGACAAAGGTTCCTAGGGTTGTGTCTGGGACCAGAGATATTGGCTAGTGTCATTCGCTTGCAAGTAGCTGGGAGCAGCTTACATGCCGGAGGCTGTGCATGAACAGCCCAGGAGTGAGGGTTCTCACAGCAGTGCAGGGTAAAGCTGGCTCCCAGAGTCAAGGATTGGAGTGACCCAGCAGATTACTGGTCCAGATAACACCAGAGGGAAACATCATATTGGGGTGGGCCTCATAGCCAATTCCATGGGAGACCAAACACCATCCTCACAGGGAAGGACTGATAAACTCCATGAGGGTTCCTCCCTGAAAATTCCTCCCATTGAGCCCCCTCCCATGGATTTTAACATGAAAGGGGATAATTTAGACCCTTGTTCTTTAGGCCACATTTTCAAAGGGGCCTCATCCCAATCTCTCAGTATGCAAGGCTATATTTGTACCTGCAATTGTGCAGCGTTCAAGCCCCATTTCTGCACCCAAATTCAGGCCTTTGGACCACCCATCTTCTCGTTGTTATGCTCTTTGTATGCAGCTGTTAGCATTCCCTACTGCCCCAGCACAAAGCTCACAACAGTCCCTACAGCTAAATATTGAATCTTCACTTTTATTAAAAGAAAAAAAGAGAAAATGACAGATTTGTATCTTGGTCAAGCTTGTCCAGTACATCAAGGCTGCAGTGCACTAAGGGTCAAATCCAGGTTTTATTTGGATCACTAGCAATCATCCCATTAATTTCAGTGGGACCAGGATTTGCATCATAATAGTCAAATTCAGAGCTGCTATAAGCAATTGCACCTCCATTGCAGGTGCCCAAAAATAATGATTAATGTCCTAAACTGTACTCTTTACTCAAAACTGCAATGTGGCCCAAGGGATAGGACACTGGACTGAGAATCAGGAGAGATGGATTCTATGTCCAAATCTGCCACTGAATTGCTGTGTGCTATTGGGCAAGTCACTTCACAACTGTGTGTCTCCATTTTCCCCTCCTGTTTATCTGTCTTATCTATTTAGGCTGTAAGCTCTTCAGGGCAGCAATCGTCTGTTTACAGTGAGTCTGTACAGTGCCTAGCACTAATACCTTCTAGGTATTACTGTAATGTAAATAATAATAAATACAAACTGCTTGATGTACAGGAATCAGAATCTGGTTTATATAAAACATTCTTGTCAATCTAAAATCCTACTCACAAAAACAAGTTCTTCTCCTATTCTAACCACTTAAATTTCCTCCCCATTCTGCTTTCTGTTTTCTCATTAAAGAAGCAATCATGAATGAGTTGGCGTGTCCAGATTGTGGCTGCTTAACCACAATGACATAAAGGGATAGCCATCAGCAGCAGTTCCATGGGGCACTCTGCCTGTTGAGAACAGTCAGATAGCTTCCTCCAGCTAAGCTGGAGGAGCGCGTGAAGGAGAGGCCACTGAGGCTTTGTCTTCTCTGCCAAATAGGGTGTCTTTTTACGACGGGATAACTGACGTGTTAGTTATCTGGCAGTGGAGACAAGGCACTTCAGTTTTATCACAGATAAACTAGACAAGGTCAACCATGGTCAGGGTGGGTATAATGGTGACCTCCTCTAACTACCTCACAGTAAACACTACAAGTGCCTTGTCTCCACTCAGGATTTTACAGTGAGATAACTATTGTGAGTTAGTTGTTTTACTGCAAGAAAACCACCTTTGTGACATCAAAGCCTGATACACCCTACAAAAGAGTGCAGTATGTTCTCCTTACCCACCAGTCAATGAGAAAAGCAGGTGGTGCCACAGATTCACTCCTGCTGTGTCATAACCCACAGGTCTCAAACCTGGGTCCACAGTGTCACCAGGCTCTACTTCTCCACCCAATGGCTTACTGGTATTTAGAACCAGGGTTCCTTGAAGCCCAGCTCAGATAGAAAGCTCCACCCTGGAGCTCCAATTGGTGGAACATCAGAGCTCCTGATAGTCACATTTTACTGGAGTTCAAGGCGGGGGTATTAAATATATTTTGGAATCTGTTCGAACCTTTTCAGGCCAAGTTGTGTTCTGTCTCTTGTTTATTTATTATACTTGTGTTCTGATTGACCATGTTTTCCTAATGCTGGCCCTGATTAGAATCACAGATTATTAGGGTTGGAAGGGACCTCAGAAGGTCATCTAGTCCAACCCCTGCTCAAAGCAGGACCAATCCCCAAATCCCTAAATGGCCCCCTCAAGGATTGATCTCACAACCCTAGGTTTAACAAGCCAATGCTCATTTGTCAATATGCTAATGTTCCTCACACTTACAGCACCTATCAGGAGAAACAGAAGCCAGAACACATACTGGCCAAAAAAAAAAAAAAAAAAAAGGGACGTGATAAATCGATTCCCGAACGTGCTCCCCGTGGACTTTGGAATTCTACCAAGGCGAGAGGCGGAAGCGGAGTCGATGGGGTAGCTGCAGACATCAATCCCACGCCGTGAGGATGGGAGGTACATCGAACTAAGATATGTCGACTTCAGCTACGCTATTCTTGTAGCTTAAGTTGTGTTAGGTTGCGTATCTTACATCGATCTCTCTCCCTCGCCCCAGAGTGTACCAGGCCTTACTGACTTCTTCAGAATTGCCAACATGCGTCAGAGCCTCCGAAATAATTTCTTTGTCTTAAAAATAACCATTATCTTTTTAACATGTAATGATTTTTAATTTCCTTTCGGTTTTTTAATCTTCATAGTTCATGTTTTCAAGCTTTTCTCTGCAGCCATGAAAGCTAGAAATTTCCTTAAAAAACCATGAAAACTGAGATTTTGAAAGAGCACCAAACACTGTGAGACATGAGATTAAAACAGTGAGAGTTGGCAACTCGGAGTGGCTCCGACTACTTGTGTAAGTAAAATATGCAATATTGCTTGAATAATATGACAATGAGTGGAAAGCATCTGAATAAAATACAAAACCAAAACATTTATCCAGATACTATCTCCATCACAAGCATAGCTGATTGTTGGTGGGTATAAATAAGAGGATTTCTCTTAACCATTTATCTGGATTCAGTATTGTATATAAAGGGTGTGTCTTGTGCGTTCTATGAATCTGATTCTCATTTCAGCAACTATGTCTCCTGTTTTAAAATGAATGTGTTTTAATTTGTTTTTTTATAATAGGGATCAGCAACCTTTGGCACATGGCTGGTCAGGGAAATCCACTGGTGGGCTGGGATGGTTTGTTTGCCTGCAGTGTCTGGAGATTCAGCCGATCGCAGTTCCCACAGCCACAGTTCGCTGTTCCAGGCCAATGAGAGCTGCGGGAAGCGGCGTGGGCCAAGGGATGTGCTGGCCGCCAAGTCCCGCAGATCCCATTGGCCTGGAACGGCGAACCGCGGCCAGTGGGAGCTGCAATCGGCTGAACCTGCGGACGCTGCAGGTAAACAAACTGTCCCAGCCCGACAGTGGATTTCCCTGAGAAACAGCGTGGCAAAGGTTGCCGATCCCTGTTTTATAACATCAGATAAGAAAGCTAAAGCATTCTTGAAGACTTGTTTTGGCAATAAACAACGAGATCCTGCTCACTTTACTTAAGAGAGTATTTCCATTGCCTCCACTGGAACTACTTCCCATGAGTAAGATGGGATTTGGCCCTGTGTGGATGGTGATTTAAGTCTCTTTCCTACCTGTCACTGGATCTCAGTTAGGAACTAGATAAAAAAGATCCTAGCTGTTTAAAAGCTATTCCCCACAACTGCATTTTGCAAAACTCATTTGTAATGTATAAACTCTGTTTTTCTACTCATACATACACACACATATGCAAGCCTTTCAGAAGTGCAGAGGAAGAGTAGGTTGGTAAGATATCTGAATTAATAAATATATAAAATGGACATTAAACTAAACATTGAAAAACTGAAAAATATAGATAAATTAAAAAAAATTAACCTTCACATCGAAGTGCCCAGGGAAACTTAATGGCCTGTGAAACAACAATAAAGGTCGGGACAATCCTTTCAGGAGCAGGATTAGATCATCAAAGCTAAGATTAAATATTAAGCAAGCCAAATGCAGAGAACTGCAACATCTCTACATCACTAGGTTAACCAGTGGTCAAATCTCAAGAGAAATAATTGCTCATAAGTTGATATATGTGATCATTATTGGCTTCACTCTTTTGTGTTCTGTTTCAGATTAATTGTACCCTCTGATTTCTGGTATGTAGGTTACATGAGTAACTAAAAATAGAAACCTGTGTCCTTGAATGAAACAGATAAATAAGATCAACACATTTTCTTCCAAGGAGCAGCCTAAAATATCATATTATAGAATTACAGATGACCATGCCGATCAGTGAAATGCCAACATGATTTAACTAAATTTTTGGGGGGCAGAAAATGGCTATTTTTAGCTATCAAAGTACCATTTTTAAAGTGTGCCAGATTCTCCTATTATAAATAGTTCCAGTATTGGCTTCTGTTTAAACCAAGGAATAACTCATGCCTGCCATAATATGCAGGTTCTTTAGCGCTCAAAAGTAGCCTCAAGACTCACAAGGTTCAGTTGCATTAATAGTTGCACTTGCTTATTAACCAGGTTCGATTTCTTCATGTGTTTTATGCTATGTTTCTTTCATTTTGAACTCTTCAAGGCAATTCTCTCTTCAGTGTGTTTAGCACAGATTTGTTATGAATAAAATAGCAATGGCAGTTCACTCTTGCGAGAACATCATTTAGGGGCTGATCCAAAAGCCCATTAAATCAATGGAAGTCTTTCAGTTGACTTAAGTTAGATTGGCTCAGCCTCCTTAGTAATTCTATGCAATTAAATATCGTGGGAGTTGAAGTCCCATATGTGCATCATAGAAATAGATCTTACTTTTCACTTTATTACTCTGTAAATAAAGAATCAAGACAGATTTCTGGAAAGTTTTGATCCTGGAAATAAACTCTGACTCGCTGTAACAGAGAGCTGTTTAAATCTTTAATTTGCTACAATAACTTCCCTTTATTTGAGTTGATCCAAAAGCTTTTAAGTATTTATTAGGCTAATATTTCAAACAAAAAAAGATTTCAAGTAACTGATGGTCAAATCAGATAACTTTTGTAGTACTTGAACCCAGTAAAAATACTGGACTTAATTTCAGACATAGGTCCATACCTGAACACCTCCAAACTCTTGGAAAGTTCAGGTCCAGGTCTGAACTTCACAGCAAGTTTCTAATTATTATAGTCTAAGACAAAACTCTCAATCCCATTGTCCCAGTTTTGGAGAAATTCGGATCTGGATCCAGTTCTGAATTGTATCCATTTCCACTGGGGACACCAATAGTCCTCTAAGAGCTGTTTGTGAGGAGAGAGAAGATGCATTTGGGAGCCTAGTCACAGCAAGCTCTAATATCAAAACTACTGATCTAATAGGGATTTCAAAATGAAGTCTGGAAATGTGCAAGTGTGTTCTGTCATAAGATGGGTGCACTTTGCATTGATAGATAGCAATCTGTTTGATGTTGTGTGGCTTTAGTGCTGTGGGTGCAAACTATTCAATCCTCTTCAACTGGCATAACGTACCTCCACAATCAAGACCTTCCTAAATGCACTTCTTCTGCAAACCCCACAGTAATTAAAAATCAGTCTGGGCTTGTCATGTCTCCTGTCTGTACTGGGCCTGATTCATAACTGGCCTATGGCCACTTTGAACCAGTTACCTGTAGGGCAGCTGTAAGACAAGCTTACAAATACTTCTAGTATGAGGTGACTATAGGCCAGGCCCAGAGGTGCTTCTGTAGGAGCCCCCACCACAAATCAGAGGAGAAAGGGGTGAGAAGAGGCATGGTCAATATGACTTCGCACCCTGGTATAGAACATATAGGGTGCTGCAACTGGAGTACAAGTTAGGGATGCTCTGTCTATGTTCGTATAGCTTGTGCCAGGGGCTGAATAAACCTCTGCAGCCCTAGAAAATTTGTGAAAGCACATATTGTCTCCTCTCTCTCCTTCCACCAGCCCTCGTGCCAGTGCCAGTCCCAGGAAGCATGTCCCCTTCTGAGAAATCCTGCCCTCTCTACTCAATGGGCATACACTGGGCCTGGCCAAAAGTTCTACTGCCTGTACCCTGCACCCAGAGTGTGGCTTGAGTGCACAGGGGAAACCCCGCAGTGGTGGTTCCTAGACCTGTCCCTATATGGTTGAGAGAGAGTGCTGTTGGTGCCTCTCTGATGTTCCTGGAGTGTCCTCGACTGAGTGACAACTGAGGATACAGTAAGGAGGCCAAACAGCACCTCCTGTTCTCTTTTTCACCCACCGTTGAATCTGCCAGAAAAAAATAGAGCCATGAGTTGGCAAGAGGACCCAATAGTTTCCCCTCTCCCTGCAGACAATTTGCAATTTGCTTTTTCCAGCTCTGCCCTAGGCTGTGTTTCAAATTCATCTGCCTGCTTTTTAAGCAGCAGCTGCCTTTGTAACTATAATGGACATGACAAATGCTGCCTGAAGAGCCCATTTTCTTTTGTGACTGTTCTTTTTGTCTGCTGCTAAAGACACACACCTCCTACACCAGGTGCAAATATCCAATCTTCCTCATTATAGCTTTGCATCCTCCCTATTCCAAATCAGCAGCAGGCTAATATAATTCTCCAGATGAATGTTGTTCAGAAAAATTACAGCTTCTAAATTAAGTATTGAACATTTTATGTCATTGGTATTTACAAAAGGCACAGAGGGGCTGCCCGTTGTCTCTGTATTTTGAGGCTTTGAGACAGACTGTTGTATGGTTTAGTACAATATTACTGTACTTTAACCTTGGGCATTTGTATTTCAGTTTACTTAGGATTCTTTAAACGAACGTGCTAAGCACAGATCAATCTTTCTGAAATCTCTTCTCTTGAGTCAAAAGAAACAGGAATCTCTATTAATTAAGCTCAGGTCTGATTCAACGAGAGTTTTTATGCTTTCCCAAAAAAAGGTAGTTTCTCCTAGCCTGCAGTGAGATCGTTACAAAACCGTTTTTCAAAGGGATTTTACATTAATCTTGAGTACAATGTGTGCTGTGGGGAGCCATGCAAACTAAATGTTAGTATTGAATAGATGTATTAAAGCTCTAGGGTGAAATTCTGGCCCCATTTAACTCAGAGAGTTTTGCCATTATCTTCAGTGGAGCCAGGGTTTCATCAGTACTAGGCACTGTCCTACAGGAAGAGAAGGTCTATGCAATAAAACCTTACAATCTAATTGAAAAGGGGGGGGAAGGAAGCGGGGTGGTTATGCCTTGTTTTGCTCTTATGTAGTGAACAAATAAGGATTTTTGTTTCAAAGAGTGTTGTATGGTTTTTTACATGAGAAACTTAGTTCCTATGTAGTTCCTGGAAGACTCTATGGGTACGTTTATACTGCAAAAAAAAACCCTGTGGCAGCAAGTCTCAGAGTCCAGTTAACTGCCGCAGGCTCATGCTACAAGGCTAAAAGTAGCAGTGTAGATGTTTGGGCTTGGTCTGGAGCCCAGCCTCTGAGACCTTCCCCACACAATGCGTTTCAGAGCCTGGGCCTGAACATCTGCACTGGAATTTTTAGCCCCGCAGCATGAACCCTAGTCAGTTGACTCAGGCTCTGAGACTTGCTGTGGTGGATCTTTTTTTGCAGCATAGACAACCTTTGATAACTAGCAAGCTAGTGAGACAGTGACACAAGTGCCAAGAAAGTAAAAGTTGAGCAATCAAGAGAAGAAAAGATTTTGTTTAATGTTTAAAACTCTGTTTTGGTTTTGTTAAGGTCTACTTAACTTCAATTAAGTCTTTGTGAAAGATTCAGCACCCCTTCCCTTTAATGTAAGGGCTACAAGTACAGGAGTAGTGGAACTGGAGGAGCACTGGGGGTTAGTGCTCCCATAGTGGAAATACTGTGGGAGCCAATCTCTGTTTCCACCCTTGTGTCTTTCTTCAGTGAGCTGTTTCATGCTCTCAGAACCAGTGGGCTCTGCTTCTGCTGGGGAGACAGGCAAGAGCAGGACCCAGAGAGGCTGCTGTGGCCAATGCAGTGCCAGGGAGCAGGTAGGAACTAGGGTGACTGGGCTGAGTCTCAGTAGCTCAACGTGCTCTCCACATAGAGCACCCATCCCTCTTCCCCTTCTATCCCTTACACCCTGATTGTCCCATGCTCCCCATACAGAGCTATGCTCCCCAACTCCCTGCTTGCCAGGATTAGCATGGTGCTTAGGATGCTCAGGTTTCTCTATGCATCTCTGTTCCCCTATTCAAAGCAAACTTCGTCTGCCACCGTAACAGTACACATTCCGGAGATCCTACAGGAGGCCCTACAGCACAACCAGAGAAGCCTGAACTTATTCCTGTTCTTTCCATAATAAAAAAAATAATCAGAAAAAACTCAGCTAGAAAGAAAAACAAATAAAAATCTTTCAGGCCTTCTGTGTACATCATAAAGAAGCAAAAATCCACAAACTTCCAGCCACATTGCAGATGAATCCTGAGGTTACATTTGAAGGAGAAGAGGGCAGGGCTTTACCCATTAATTTGGGGAGGGCTTCCACCATAATACATGACATGAGAGCAAACATAATACCACTAAACAGCCAAAAGGAATTGTGCAAAGAGAACAGATATCAGTTAGTCTCTTTAGACAATGAGATTAGAACAGGAAATAATACAATTTAGATAATGTTTTCAGCCCTTGAGCCAGAAATTGCAGCAGCACCTGGGGAAATGCTAATTAAACATAGTAAAAATACATGGGAACGATGAGAAGAGTGAGGCAGTGGAACAAGTTACCCAGGAACTTACAGAATTCTTGCTATTTTATTACTCAGATAGAGACAATAGTGTGCTACCAGCAGCTGCATCATAGAAAGATAAGACGACAAGGTTCCTGCTCCAAACAGATTACAGACAAAGGTAGCTTGACTGGAACAAATCAAGACTTGATATGATACACAACGGGAAAGGATGTTTTAGGTCAGCTAAGTCAATCCTTTCACAATGCAGAAGGATGAATTACTGCAAAAGAGTCACTGGAGATCCATACCAATCAATAGGATTCTATAAATGCAAAGTTCAGTTTTTAGCACTGAAATTTTCAGCTTCTTTGACACAAATGGAGGACAAAAATAGCCAGCGAGTTTATGACCATTGCTGATAATATTAATAGTCTCAATTAGTATAAATTGTTGAAGATTGGAGAAATTTCAGATGGATTTAAACACATTGAGGGAACGGGGCATCATAGTGGCAGGTGTCATTTACTCTGGAAATAATACACATAATAAAGGCTTCCTTGAGCTCTCATAACCCGTAGACTAATGGGATCTTAACACTGAGTGCTGTGAAGAAAAATCATAGGTGTCCTTGAAGAATATGTCTGCCCAGAATGCAATTGCACTTAAAAGAACAAGTAGGATGCTTGGGTACATTTAAAAAGAGAGAAAACTCCACACAGAATAAATACATAACAATATATTATTCAATAGCATCCCTACCCTTGAAGGAGTGCATCAAAATTTGATCAATTAATTTTAAGACAGCTGAAAAAGTCAGTGAAGGCTATTAGATCTCTCCAGCGCATAATCAAAGATCTGCAACCTATCCTGAAAGATGATCCCTCACTCTCACAGATCTTGGGAGACAGACCAGTCCTCGCTTACAGACAGCCCCCCAACCTGAAGTAAATACTCACCAGCAACCACACACCATACAACATGAACACTAACCCAGGAATCTATCCTTGCAACAAAGCCCAGTGCCAACTCTGTCCACATATCTATTCAAGTGACACCATCGTGGGACCTAATCACATCAGCCACACCATCAGGGGCTCGTTTACCTGCACATCTACCGATGTGATATATGCCATCATGTGCCAGCAATGCCCCTCTGCCATATACATTGGCCAAACCAGACAGTCTCTATGCAAAAGAATAAATGGACACAAATCTGACATCAGGAATCATAACATTCAAAAACCAGTGGGAGAACATTTCAACCTCTCTAACCACTCAACGACAGATTTGAGGGTGGCAATTTTACAACAAAAAAACTTCAAAAACAGACTCCAAAGAGAGACTGCTGAACTTGAATTAATATGCAAATTAGATATAATTAACTTAGGTTTGAACAGAGACTGGGAATGGTTGGGCAATTACACTAATTGAATCTATTTCCCCATGTTAAGTATCCTCACACCTTCTATGGGTCATCTTGATTATCACTTCAAAAGTTTTTTTTCTCCTGCTGATTATAGATCTATGATTCTATGATAGCTCATCTCAATTGATCGGCCTCTTACAGTTGGTATGGCTACTTCCACATTTTCATGTTCTCTGTATGTATAAATATCTTCTTGCTGTATGTTCCAATCTATGCATCCAATGAAGTGGGCTGTAGCCCACGAAAGCTTACGCTCAAATAAATTTGTTAGTCTCTAAGATGCCACAAGCACTCTTGTTCTTTTTGTGGATACAGACTAACACGGCTGCTACTCTGAAACCTAGCATTATGAAAGTGGACAGATACATTACTGGGGGGGGGGGGAGTTGGTGTGTTTCTCCTTCTTCCAAAGCATTATGTATTGATTTCTCCTGGAGGCCAATTAGCCAGATTAATTAAAATGATTCATGACAAATGTATTTTCTGTAAATAAAATTTATTTCTTGCGCTGTATGATATTGATTATAGAATTCACACACAAGAGTTATTCATTCTTTGTTCAGCACAGCGATTCTGAGATGTATACGATGATCAACATTTTCCATTGTACTGTATGTGACCTTTAAAAGTAAATATGGGTGGGTCAAGAATTAGTATAGTCAAACAATGACCTTCCTAAATTAGACATCACAGTTTATGGACCTGATTCTGATCTCACTTACACTGGTATAAACTGGAAGCAGCTCCACTTTAGTTACTGGAATCACCCCAAGGAAAAATTAATGATTGTTAAATCAGAATCCGGCCAATTTGTACAAAAGGGCAAACAATCATTTCAAAAGCTAGCTTTTCACTTAAACAAAATGCCTCAAGTCTCCTTTGCCTGCTGAGTACATAGAACAGCTATGCAAATTCATCAGTAGTATCAGCTTCACACAGTTACCTTAGCATACATCATTCGAGAGAATCTCAGCATACACATGCTTTGTACTGTTGTATTCAGCATCAGTAAGAAAACTCTGAAATAAAAAGATTAGGAACTGCAGCAAGGCCAACATTAAGATAACATTCTTTCAGAATTATTACTACAGGCAGAGCTGGTATCAATGATTCCAGTTAAGATTGTCTAAACACTCTGCATTATAAGATCCTGTTTTCAACTGCGTATAACTTTGTCAAATTTTAACCATTTGAGCTGAAATTTTTAGTGCTGAGTTTCTGCCTTGCGCTGAATTTTTTAAAGGTTTCAGCACAAGTGGTTTAGCTGTCCCTGCAAATGGGGCTAGGGAAAAAGACATCATTTTTCCAAAGGAAGAAAAATCCTACAACTGTTTCACTGAGAAGCTCTATCACCTCTATGCTTTGAAGCGTGGCTGGAAAGTCACTCTGGAATCAGATGTACCTATTGCTATCTTCAGGAAAGTCCATCCAAATTTAACTGAGTTATAATAAGCCTCTGAAAATCACTGTTTGCACATACTCAGCAGATGTTGTTAGAAAGTGGCAGCAAAATTCTCCAAAGATTCTATCTGCACTGAGCATTTTCTATGCCAGGACAGCAGGTGCTTGGGAAGTTTCTCCATGAAATTGCTCCTCCTGGCTGCCAAGAGCCACTGGAGCAGAACTTTAGAATTGAGAGCAGAGAGTCTGTGGCAGAGGAGGAAAGTAAACTAGAGCCCTAACCGCTGTATCATTCTTCCTTCCTCCCACAACTATCCCTGATATGCTACTATGGACAATGTGCATAGAAGATCTGCAGCATTCTGAAATGGGGGCACTGTATGTGAAAATGTAGGTAGAGTAGTAGGAAATAATGATAGGTAGTCCACCTGGGTCTCAAAAAAGATAGCTACAAAAAACACTATGCACCTTACTGCTATGAAAGGGAGCAGTAACTTCTGCAGTTTAGACGCCTAGTTGGTGCATAATTCAGACATTTTAGCTGCCTTAAGATCACACAGGTAAAATGAATGTCTATTGCCTCCAGGACAGCAAGGGAATCTTCTCACAAGCTAAAACTATTATTTCTCCAAACAGTACGTCACATCCTGCCATTGTTCTATAGGAATTTAGTGTGAGTCAACGGTAGTATAAAGCTCCTGGATTTATACAAATATTTAAAAGCAGTTTCAAAATATCAAAATCAGGAACCATTTACAGGCCTCTTTAAAACTCTGAAGTTGTGATATTATGAGGTTACTAGTACTATAAATAATCTGAAAATATCTGATAGTAAAATAGAGGGACTGAAGCTGGTGAGGTCTCTTGTGTGGGGGGTTAGCTGCTGTCCAGAAGTGCCACAGCAAATCACCACTCTGGTAACTAATCAGCTCCCTGGCTGTACCCCTTCCTGGTTGGTGCTGACCACTTTTTGAGCTACAATTGCTCTTCGCAGCACCTTCAACTTCCAGCTCAAGCCAGGTTCTAACAAATTTGTGCCCCTGCAATCTCCTTCCCTGCTGAACAGATGTCAATGTAGATAATAGAGCGATTATGGCTCAAACCATTATCTCACCAGTTTGTGCTATAAAAAGATAAATTAATTAACATACCTGTACTAGCTGACAGCTAAACACCACCAGGAAATTACTGTCCAGATATATGTTAAATCAAATCAACTGTGCATCTTGTACTGGTGGATTCCAAATAATTCTTCCCCAAAGTGAATGTTAGAAAAAAAAGAAATCTGCTAAAGGTTCTACCTACTCTCAATTTTATCATAGAAGACCTTTGCCTTGGTAAAAGTCCAACCTACTCTGTGGGTGTGGTGTTTAACCTATGTCAGTAAAAATGCAGAGAAGGAAAATGAAAGTGCAGATGTAGTAAGAATGTGAACTTCTTTGGCTTTTGAAATACAATACAAAAAATTACCTTTTGCCATCTAAAAAATTTAACAATCAATTTTTTAAACTCTCTTTATATATTTGTTTCTTTTTCTTACAACATAAATAGTTACTGTCATTTTATCAGGTGAGGAGTTACAGAAGGTGCAAAGCGTATAATGGAAAAATTAAACACCTATTCCTCTTCTGGCTTCGTATATATGGAGCTTTTTCTTAAAGTTTTCTGCATTTGTAGTACCACTGATGCTGCCCCATTGGTGGTATTAATGTGGCAGCTCTAGTATAGACACAGCACCAGTGCTTGTTACCCCCATGTTCTTTAACCCATATCAACTGCAAGTTTAGGTAACAGGATGGCAAAAATAGCTGTGGCTGCCAGTACCAGATCAACATTACAGCTCCCCCTTCTTGCTACCACAATTAGAACCACCTGGGGGAAATTTTAAGAAAAAGCTCAAAATCACTAGCTAAAAATCCATATTCATTAACTTCCTGGGTTTCTCTAAAGTAAGATTATCAGTAGCTGCAAAAAGAACAGGAATACTTGTGGCACCTTACGCTCAAATAAATTTGTTAGTCTCTAAGGTGCCACAAGTACTCCTGTTCTTTTTGCGGATACAGACTAACACAGCTGCTACTCTGAAACCTATCAGTAGCTGGTGATTCACAGATGGAATCTCAGTTATTTTCAGTTGGTGTGTATCAGGGCAGGTGTGGCACATAATAGGTAATATGTCTCCTTTATAGACCAAATGTCTGTTCTTTTAAAAATATCATTATATTTATTGACTATAAATCAAACACGCATTATAATTTACCAATAAAATCTAAATTTGACAGCTTACATAAATGAACTATTATAGCACAATTTGACTTAACCTACAAATAGGAAGATTATTTTTTATCATTAATAATCATTGTAACTGATTATTACTATTATTTCTACTGTGATAGAACCTAGGGCATCCCAGTCATGGACCAGGAATCTAGTTTGCTAAGTGCTGTACAAACACAGAACAAGACAATGATCCCTAATTCAAAGATTTTACAACACAAGTACAAAAATAAAAATGAACACTTCTTCATAATCATCAGCATCAACCAGTGTGCACCTTATTTCAGCCTGAATTTCCTCAGTTTCAACTTCTAGCCATTGGATATTGTTAAAACTTCGTCTAATAGACTGAAAATCACATTATCAATTTTTTGTTCCCCATGTAGGCACTTTTGACTGTAATCAAGTTACTTTTTAACTTTCTCTTTGTTAAACTAAAAAGATATAGCTGCTTGAATGTATGGTATATTTTCCAACTCTTTAACCATTCTTGTGGCTCTGCCCTGAACGCTCTCCAATTTATCAACATCCTTCTTGAACTGAGATCACCAGAACTGGATACAGTATTTCAGAAGCAGTTGCACCAGTGCCAAAAACAGAGGTAATATAACCTCCCTACTCCTACTTGATGATCCCCTGTTTATACGTCCAAGGATCACATTAGCCCTTTTGGGGCACATCATCACACTGGGAGCTCATGTGCAGTGGATTATCTACTATGACTCCCAAGTCTTTTTCAAAGTCCCTGTTTCCCCAGGATAGTCTTCCATACTGTAAGTATGGTTACTCAGGTGCTTCCTTGTCTCTTCAAATGAGCAGAATTCTCCTGCACCTACCCACTAAGAAATCCTCTAGCCCCACTGACTGTCAGCTCACAGTATTGGTCTTTGTCCTTGTGAATGGCTGTGCTAGAAACTGCTGAGCTTCATTTCATCTGCAAATTTGACACCATCAGCTCTGGATTAAACAAAGACTGTTTAATCTTAATGGCTTGCCAACTACAAAAGCAGTTTCTCCTTCCTTGATTTTCACACCTCAACTAATAGAAAAGGGCCTCACCCTCCCAATTGAACTAACCTTGTTATCTCTAGCCTGCTTCTTGCTTGCATATATATATACCTGCCCCTGGAAATTTCCACTGCATGCATCTGACGAAGTGGGTATTTACCCACGAAAGCTCATGCTCCAATACATCTGTTAGTCTATAAGGTGCCACAGGACTCTTTGCTGCTTTTACAGATCCAGACTAACACTGCTACCCCTCTGATAGTGCTCGTATAACACCTCCCAATATACACAGCATTCATCCATTTACAGAGGGTGTGGAGGGTAAGGCTGCCAAACATCATGCATCTTGCCTGACACTCATACATTTGGCAGCCTGCTCACATTCACCCTCATCCCAGCTTCCATGCCACACAGGTATGTTGCTAAAGTTCCTTCTCCTGGCTGCCAGGGAGCCACTGTGATGCCAGATTTTAGGCAATTGCCTTGCATCCCCTCACTCGTCCTCTGGTGAATGTCTGGCCATTGTGGAGCCCAAGATATTCGGGAATTAAGAGGTGCTGTGTGTTGCTGGCAGGCAGGTAAAGGGACTGGGAAGAAATGGGGCTGAAAGGGGACACAATAGGGGAAAGGGACTGACAGAAGATAGGGACAGAATGGGGGAAGCTAATGGGGAGAGAGCACAGGGCTGGTGCAACCATTTAGGAAAACTAGGCGGCCGCCTAGGGTGCCTAATGGTTGGAGGTGCTTAAAAGCCCACTCAGGCGAGGAGGTGGAGTGGAGGTGAGCTGGGGCAGGGTGGGCCCGGAGAGGGCCGCCCACAGTAACGAGGGGGGTGCAGAGGGGTACTGCTCCCTGCCCCAGATCACCTCTGCTCTGCCTCCTCCGCTGAGCACACAGCCCCTACTCTCAGTCTCCTCCAATCGGCGCCGCAAGCCTAGCAGGGGAGGAGACTTAGAGCGGCGCCGGCGTGCTCAGTGGAGGAGGCGGAATGGAGGTGAGCTGGGGCGGGCTCCCCAGGCGAGGTTAGCTGCTGCGGAGGGGGCAGGGTTATCTGCCGCGGGGGAGGTCTCCCCAGGTGGGGTTAGCTTCCATGGGGTGGGGGGTCTCCCCAGGTGGGGTTAGCTGCCGCAGAGGCGGGGGAGTCTCCCCGGACAGAGTTAGCTGCCGCGAGGGGGAGGGGGAGAGTCTCCCCGGGCAGGGTTAGCTGCCGTGAGGGGGAGGGGGAGAGTCTCCCCGGGCGGGGTTAGCTGCCGCAGGGGGGGTAGCTGCTGCAGGGGGGGTCCCTAGGCTCCCCGGGTAGGGAGCTGGATTAGCTGCCTTGGGGGAGTGGGGTTAGCTGGGTTGGGGGGTGGCGCAAGGTGGAAGTTTCGCCTAGGGTTGAAACAGTAGGATTTAGGTCCACAGTGCAGCCACCATAGCACAGGATGCCAAAATCTGAACCCCATAGTCTCCCAGGAAACTGAGACAAGTTCTCTTTCTAACTAAACCAAAAGCACCATGTCATGCTGTCTGTAGTGGTTCATGACCATGAGTGCCAACTGCAGGGCAAACTGTCAAAAAGCAGGCAGACACCTCAAACTGGTGTTATGTTCTATAATGAGATTTCACAAACACAGTAACAAATGTGAACTCCTGAACCACTACAACAGTTTCACCATGGAGTTAGAGACGGTCCCCTTGGGCACTCCAGTCTATCTTGCCACCCAGACAAGCTGGACTTAGTGATAAATGGTCACTTACACCAAAAAAATCACAAAATATTCAGGTTGTTCCAAGAGACCAGTCACTAACCCCAGGTCAATTTGTACCTCAGATCAAAGACAACACCTGTAGCCAATCCTATAGTAAACTAACAGGATTTATTAACTAGGAAAAAGAAATGAAATATTTGCAGGTTAAAGCAGGTAACATATCTAGACCAAATGAGTTATAGCCTATGGTTCCACAAGGTATAGTAATCTTTCAGCAGTGAATGTCTTTTAGGCAGGTGTCATAAACAGATAGCTAAGGGTTAATGTCTCTTTTACCTGTAAAGGGTTAACAAACAGTGACCTGCAACACCTGACCAGAGGACCAATCAGGAAACAAGATACTTTCAAATCTCGGTGGAGGAAAGCCTTTGTTTGTGGTTTTTGGGTTTTGGCTTTGTTCTCTTGGTCCTGAAAGGGACAGGTGCTAACAGGTTTCTTGCAATCTTCTCTGCTACAGTCTTATATATCAGAAGTAGGTATTAGTAGAAAGGCGGTTAATTCTATTAAATTTTTTCTATTTGCAATGTGGTAGTTTCTGAATATTTAAATTTGGGGGAGGTTTTTCTCAGCTGGTGTATAAGCTGAAGCCCTGTCAATATTACATCTGTTTTACAGATTTCTTATTTTTTCTTTTTTATTAAACAACTTCCTTTAAGACCAATTGATTTTTTTCCTCTGGTTCAGCTCAGTATGAGGACTTGGTGGGAGGGAGAGGAGGAGGTAAAGTAGAACACTCTGTTAAGATGCAAGAGTTTTGAATCCCCAGTATTCTTCCAGGGAACCCAGCGGAGGAAGCTTAATGGAGAGGCACTAGTGAGGGAAAGAGTTTACTTTCCTTGTATTAAGATCCGGGGGTCTGGGTCTTGGGGGTCCCCAGGGAAGGTTTTGGGGAGACCAGAGTTTATCAGGCACTCAGAGTCCTGATTGGTGGCAGCGTATCAGATCTAAGCTGGTAATTAAGCTTAGAGGAATTCATGCTAGTATCTCATTTTTTGGACTCTAAGGTTCAGATTGGGGAAAGAATACTATGACAGCAGGGCTGCCCAAAAGGATTCCGGAGCCTGGGGTCTTCGGCGGTGGGGGGGGCCCCCACTTCAGTGGTAAGTCGGCAGCGGAGGGCCCTTCCGTTCCGGGACCCGCCACTGAAGTGCCCCAAAGACCTGCGGCAGGGGCCCCCCGCTGCCAAATTGCTGCCAAATTACTGCCGAAGCGGGACTCGCCGCCGAAGTGCAGCCGAGTCTTTGGCAGTAATTCGGCAGTGGGAAGCTCCCACCACAGGTCTTCAGAGCACTTTGGCAGCGGGTCCTGAAATGGAAGGGCCCCCCGCCACCGAATTACAGCCAAAGACCCAGCTGCACTTCGGTGGCGGGTCCCGCTTTGGCGGGAATTCGGCGGCGGGGGGTCTTTCCGCCCTGAAGCAGAAGGACCCCCCGCTGGCAAAGACCGGGAGCAGAAGCAGCTCCGGAGGCCCGGACCCCGCGAGAGTTTTCTGAGGCCCCTGGAGCGAGTGAAGGATCCCGCTCCAGGGGCCCCGAAAAACTCTCAGTGGGCCCCGTGGGTTCCCGGGGCAAATTGCCCCACTTGCCTCCCCCAGGCGGCCCTGCTTTTAGGGCTAACCCAGGTTGACCCTGGGAATCTCTGCTTTTGTTTCCTAGCTCTAGCCCTGTGCAAGTCCAAAAACCAGAGCAAGAAATGCGCAGTGATGTAACCCATTTGTTTATTAGTTTCTTTACTGAAACGGAAGATCTCTCGTGAAAATCTAACTTCAATTTTCCCAAGACACTGAGATTAAATTGAAATAACCCATGCCAAACATGTTAAGGATTTAGCTTGTACTAACAAACGCAAGGCTGTTTAGAGTTAACATTTGCCACTGTGTCTTCAAGTCACTCTTTTATGCCTACATTTATCTTACATATCAAGTTTACTGCAATACCAGGAATGAGTAAAAGATGGAATGGCAGCCTCAACCCTAAATGTCTTTGCTTTTCTCAGTTTAAATTAGATTTATGCAGATACATTCTTCCATCATCATAAAGGTAGAATTATGCACTAACTCCCACTACTGTTAAGAGGAATTTACAGCATTACATATCATAGAGATAAACATTGGATAACGAGACAAATCCTGAATTCTGTACTTAGGCATTAACTTCACTGAGAGTTTTGCCTAAGAACTCAGTAAAACTTGAATCAGAAACTCAAGATTTGACCCAATAATATCACTCTGCTCTCATATAATACTTTTAAGGATCTTCCAGCATTTTACAAACATTAAGATTCAAAAAACTTTGTGAGATAGGTTTAAAATATTATACCCATTTACAGATGGGCATAGTAAACTATACAATGCAGCCCAGCCCTGCACAGCTAGTGCCAGAACAGAAAATAGACTCTGAAGCAGTAATGGCAGCCCCACGTGTTCAAAAACCATGATTCAGCCTCTATGACCCCCTGCAAATCATAAGATTTGCTTAAAGAATCATGAGATTTTTTAAAATAATAAATGCTGGATTCTACTTGCCTTCTGAGACTTGACATTACACTTAGATCATATTATCAATCTTTTGTCCACTACCACACAATCTGGAAACTTAGTTTGTCTGTTTGTTTTTTACAACAAACAAACTGAGATTCTTAAATAACACCACAACTCTTGGAGCTGAGGTTTCTAGCGAAACACCAAATATTGTCAAACTCTTGATAAAATCATGAGAGTTGGCAACACTGGAAAAATCTTGACTTACCATCTGCTGTCCTACCCAGTAGACCAGTGTTTCCCAAACTTGGGACGCCGCTTGTGTAGGGAAAGTCCCTGGCAGGGAGGGCTGGTTTGTTTACCTGCTGCGTCCGCAGGTCCGGCAGATCACAGCTCCCACTGGCTGCAGTTCGCTGCTCCAGGCCAATGGGAGCTGCTAGAAGCAGCGGCCAGTATGTCCCTCGGCCTGAGCGCTTCCAGCAGCTCCCATTGGCCTGAAGCAGCGAACCACATACAGTGGGAGCCGCGATCGGCCGGACCTGCGGACACGGCAAGTAAACAAACCGGCCCGGGCCGCTAGGGGCCTTCTCTACACAAGCAACGTCCCAAGTTTGGGAAACCACTCCAGCAGACCATACTTCATCTTTAAATATCCAACAACTATTCAATTAAAACATTAGCCTACCTCAGTCAAATATCATCTTCACCCCAACACATATATATAATAAGAGGAGGAAAGTAATCAGAAAGGGAATAAAAGAAATTAAAACTAAACACTAACACCTTCCCAATGATATCTAATAGTTGCTTGCCCAGTAAGTGTTTATCATAAGACATTTCACAATCAATGTTTGTTGCTGCTACCAGTAAATTACAATTACACACCTTTAGTGCTGTATAGATCATCTTTCCAGAGCTTCTTACTGGAATGTGAAATCCAGTAAACTATTGCAATTTACTTAATGGACCTGTCTACAAAAGTTTTTCTGTAATTAAAACATCACATATTTCTTTAATGCTTTTTTCCCGCCAACAATCCCTTTCCCCCACATTCCCATGCCTCTATTTGCTCTAGATTCAGTGCTGTTTAAGAGGTAGAACAGATTGTACCAAGTCAATGTTTTTCACTGAAGAATCTAGGCTTCCATACCAGTCATACCTTCAAAAATGATTTGTCCTTTAAGACAAGATCATTATGACCCATTTTCCCTCTTTTTGGGGTATAACAATGCTAATGTGGTTAGCACTAGACATCTTAAAATCCTATGAACAAAACTATCAGTGAACAAGTAGCATGATAAGGAGTGGGTGGTCTAAGCTCAGTGTAGCTGTCATCAATCTCCAGGAAACCATATGTCTCTCTCTCAACATGCCCAATCTCTGCCAGTCTCTGAAGTAAGAGTCCTTAGGTCGCTACAATCACTAGAAATCCTGCCAACAGCCATGGGGCTAGCCAATGCTAAGGAACTTGTTTTAAGGTCACCCCAGAAGTTAATTATGTAATGACCATTAAGTATAGTAGTACAAAATGTACAAAGGTCTCCATCCAGCAGTACATCTAACATATACATGTATGGAAATTCAATTCATTGCAATTATTGTTAACACACAGTTCCAAGTGAATTCACATTCTTATTAATTATCAGATGGAAAATGGCCTTCTGTTGTCCTGCTAATTCCTGTCCAGCTCAACATGGTTCAAAAGATTATTAACAGATCAGATACTACACTATCAGCAAGCCAGGATTTTTCATCACGGAAAATTCATTGGGATGTTTTTCATTATGGAAGTCTCTTCTTCCTCATCATTTGACCAATCTGCAAGTGACAGTTAGTGGAAATGGCAGTACTTTAAATCCATATGTCCTCTGCAGATTTGACAGATTGAGAAATGTTATCTATTATTCAGTTTATGGCCTTCAGAAGATACATATTTGTTAAATTTGGGTTGATAAATAGTGTTTGGTAATGAAGAAGAGAAGTTTTATTGCTCAAAGCCCCAGAAGCCAGTTTGTTTGGAACACAAATTAAGTTCACTTACTGATACTGTACCACATAATCAAACAAATAAATTTACTCCTGGTAAAAGTTTACAAACTTAGTGTTGCCAAATCTGATGATTTTATTGTGAGTCTCATCTTACTTAATGTTCTTCCTCAAAGCCCCAACTCCACATGATTAGGTGAGAATCTCAGCTTTAATTTTTTTAAACAGTAAGTTTCTAACCGCCATGGATATAGAGACAAACTTGAAAATGCGGCCCAAGTTAACCATAAAGCTCAGAAAACAGAAGATGATTCCCAAATTGTTCATTTTAAAAAACTCCCAAAATCTTATAATTTTAAGCAAAACATATGTTTTTACATGGCCTGACTTGTGTTTTTTGAATAGATAGGATTTGGAAATACTGCAGATTGGCATTCTTCAATATTTATCAACAGAGCAAGTATAACAAAGGCAGCAGTAGGGGAAACATCCTCCCCATGAGGCCAGAAGCTCCTGGCCGCTGCAAGGAGGAAGTCTATATTATTCAAATGGTAGCAGGAGGAATGTGTGTTATTGCAGGTGTATCTTGCTTCTGGTAGATCCCTAGGGCTACTGGATACTGAACTCTCTGCCACTTCTGCTGTGAGGCGAACAGCAAATATTAAGAGGAAACTCCATGAGCGTAAGCTCGGTGAATATCCTGTTCTTTATGTGTGTGGAGCATAGGGGGTTACCCGTGAGGGGGCAATATATGGATAATGAGCTAATGTGGGGGAAAGAGCTCAGTTGGTGGCAGACCAACAAGAAGAGCAGATCTCCAGTCCTTAGCTCCTGAAGCAAGGCCTGCGTAAAGGCAAAGACTCCTCAGCCGACCACTGCCAGGTGACCTCTCCCGAAGGAGGGAAGGACAGAAAGAAAGGAAGGAAGGAGGACCTGTTATGAATCCACTTATGGTGGAGACTATGAGGTCGTGTCAACACTGAAGCACTACAGTGTTACAGCTGCAGCTGGGCCCCTGTAGCGTTTTAAGTACAGACATAACATTAACCTCTCACCATATTTAAAATTCATCTTTTTCACTGTTAAGCTTACATTGAGAATCTGTTCCCTTTGTGATATTTTTTTCTTCCTCACCAGGAGATAAATTTAAAAAAAACTGAGTTCCTATTTAAGCCAGTATAAGTGAATCTTTGAAAATCCAGCCATATGTGCCACAATAGAAGCTACTAGGTACTGAGCAGTTTGAAAATCTGGTCCAAGTTATGGGTGGTGACAACTTGAAAACCTGGTTCCACTGGTTTGCTATTTATAGGGGTGCCTATGCAGGCTGAGTTGGGGGTGGGGTGGGGGTTTTTGCGCTGAAGCATTCTAGAGAGGGTGAACATAGGTAAAGAATTTCAAAATTTTACAAACAGAACAAAGTAACATTTTGGCCCAACCAATCTTGACAGTGCCCCATTATTTCTCCTTAGGGTTGCCAACCTTGGTTGAATGAATTATGGGAGGTTTCATCACATGACATTACCTTTAATTAAAGATTAATATTTAATTCCTGGAGACTCCAGGACAATCCTGGAGCCAGGTTGGCAACCCTATTTCTCCTTGATATATGAGTGTGTATATATGTATATTATTCCCGTGCTAACTTGATGTGGGAAGTACAGGTTCTTTTATCAATGGCTGAAAGGTTGACTGGTTTCACTGAAAAGTGTATGTTTTACTGAAATCTTATCTTAATCTTCCTCATTGGATCACAGCAAAAAACATTCAACTCAAGGATACATTATAATAGCCATGCAAAATTAGGATGAACATTTACCAGCCTCAGACTCGCAAAATCATCCATCCTCAATGTCACAATGAAAACAGCTATTTTTTTATACACCTGTGGCAAATCAATGAGTAGAATTTTACATGGCTGCATTAGAGAGATTATTTTCTTTTTCCAGCAGTGGAAGAACACTAATCTCACAGAACTGTGTTGATCAGGGCATACAAACTTAAAATGCAGTCTGAAAATTTTTAAAGACATTATTTGATATTTAAAGGTTTCATCATCCGTCTTCCTGAACCATCAGATGCATAAGGTCTACTAAAGGTTTACTCTAAATTAATGATTTAGAATTCCACAATGTGAAGAAAGAGGTGCCTTTAACTTCACCTTACCAGTTATAGAACACTGTACTTATTATAGCTCAAATCCAGTAAGCCTGTAAGTCAGATCACCCTTACTTTACATTTTGACTTTTTACTCAGCTAAACTTGGATTCTGAGTATTCTGGACATCAACTTAAATTTATAATATCCTTGTTTAAAAATAGGCTTTTAAAATGCTTAAGAATGAAATACCCTATATGTGACAGTTTGTGCAGATTCATACTCTGAATATAATGCTACAATATTCCCCAGGTTTGCAAGACATAACAGTAATAATTGTAGCCTTTCTAACTTGCTGTGATGTTGCTTTTTAGTTAATTGTATTAGCATTTCTAACATTGAAATATAAATCAATCACTCAAGAGTGTCCCAAATTAAACTTGAATGTTTCAACCAAGCACAACAAATTTTCTATGACAGCTCTTACACATTTTGTAGCACTTGAGGAAGCAAAGTTCCATACATGCAGTAAAGCTCAATTGTATATAAAGGGTTCCTCTTGCTGATAAAATAGTAAAGTATGCTTCTCATTATCATCCTATTGACAACTCAACTCCCCTACAAGGGCAAGACATAGTTCTCAGAGAGAGGACTTCAAGGTAAGAAATTTATTCCACTTTCAGTTTTATTTCATTGTATTTACGTAAGTGTAAATTTTAGATATTTACTTTACAACGATCTGATCCCACTCCCACTGAAGTCAGTAAAAGCATTGCCATTGACTTGAATGGGTGCTGGATCAGACTCTTATAGAGTACTTTTCAACTGAAGATATCAAAACACTTTACATAAATGAGCATTACTATCACCAAAAATGTACAGATAGGGAAACTGAGCCACAGAAGGTTAATGATTTATCCAAAATTACATTGCTTGTTAATGACAGAGCCAAGAAAAAAATTAGATCCCCTGATTCCCAAATCTCTACTCTGGAAATTAGAAAAGTATTATATTTTTAAATTAGTTGATAGGACATCTTAAAGTTATATGTTTATTTTTAAAATAGAGAGGAGACCATAGTTTTAAACTTCTCTGCAATGTTTGTGAACTACTTACAATATTACTGCTATCTATTATCAAACTAAAACAATTCTTACCTTTTATATGTTCACTTCAAATCACTGTAGGCCAGATTTTGCAACCCTTACTATATATCTTACTCTGATGAGTAGTCTCACTGAAAACAGAATCTGGCTATAAAGTTCTGGTGCAACATATGTTGACAGAGTATATACCAACAATGATGTAGATCAATCCCATTAAGTGTAATACCTTGATCTTAATTCATTTGCTTACTAAAAAACACAGTGGCCACCTATACAGGGAATAAGCTATAAGACACAGTCTGGGTTTCATAGGTAAATCACCATCAAAAATATTTATTGGAGGGAATTCTATGATGCAACACAAATCTGTGCATTTATTTCTAAGCCATTTTCACTAATATCATCTCAAAGCACAGAAACTGTGAGGCTGTCAAGTACAATCTTATTAAAAAGGAAATTGACAGGTGACAATCATCTAGTGGCAGCATGTTTCATTGCCACTTGGGGGACTGGCTGTCCTGGATTTTGGTCTCAGTTACTCTCTTAGGCTGGCCTGGCAGATAGTGATAGGTTTGTGTGAATCACAGAAGTTGTAACCTCTTGTGTCACTCTCAAGTTGCCCCCACTGGCCTTTATTCAGAGCAGCTTTGATGGATTTAGGAGACAGCTGTGTTCAACCCTCCCTAGCCAAGTTGAGCATATTATAGACAAATGTTTAGTCTTCAGTCTGAGTTGCCTATATCATACTTTAATGGCAAGTTTTAGCCTGCAGAAAAATGTTGCAGCTAAATTTTAAACATCATTATAGGTTTTAAAGAAC
The DNA here is from genome assembly GCF_003597395.2 of Chelonoidis abingdonii. NCBI lineage: Eukaryota > Metazoa > Chordata > Testudines > Testudinidae > Chelonoidis > Chelonoidis abingdonii. Next base: position 33,003,858 of record NC_133776.1, read on the forward strand.
AGGTTAGACAAACAGGGATGATCTAAATATACTTGATCCTGCTTTAGCACAAAGAGCTGGACTAAATGTCTTCTCAAGATCCTTTTCAGCCGTACATTTTTTTGATTCTGTGATTATGCTTTGATGTAGGAACCATAATTCCTTTCTGACCTTAAAATCTATTAATTCTCTAAGTATCCTATGCTGAAGGGTAAACACATTTAACTCATGGGCATTGTCCACAACAGACTAGCTTCCCGAAAATGTCCTGCTGTTCCTCCTACCAATGGAGAGGCACTGCTGGTGGCAACATTAGGAAGTTTTAGGGGACAAAGTCCAGTGTGGTCACTGCCATGGAGTCTTTCCTCAACTCATTGCAGACCAAACATACCTCAGATTACTTCTGTTGCTCTCCTTTGCACTTTAATCAATATCTGGATATACGTTTTAGCTAGATGACCAATACATGCAATATAATTTTTGCCAACAGTCTGTGCTAGATGTGAAAGAGGAAGCTAGGAACATTTTTCTATTAATATTTAATAATGTATGAACTTCAAGTCACTCTGCAACCTGTTGAAGCGCTCCTTGCTGCAGTCAAGGTTCCCGGTGTAAAGCTTCATGAGCCATGGGAGCAAGAGGTAGGCTGGGTCTCCCAGGACCACAATTGGCATTTCCACATCCTCAGTTGGAATCTTCTGGTCTAAAGAAAGTTCCTGCTTGCAGCTTTCTATACAGGCTGGTGTTTCTTAAGATGCATGCATCATGAATCTTCCCTGACCACTCCACAATGATGTTGATGAAAAAAATGACCCCAGTGATCCACTAGCACTTGCAATACCATAGAAAAGTAGCTCTTTCTGTTGATGTACTCTCTCGCAAGGTGGTCTGGGGCCAAAATGGGGCCATTTATTACAACATCTATAGCTTCGAGTGAAATGCCAGTTATACTACCAATGAAACTTCTGAACCTAGCTTTCTGAGCCAAAGTTAATGGGAAGTGTAATTATGAAAGTACCAAACAAATATGAGTATTGTTGGGAATTTGATAGGCAAACTATAGCACACAACATTAAAACTCCATATCCATTCAAGTTAAAGTATGGATTCAGAAGCTGAAAGACAAGAAAAACTAAACAACGTCAAAACTTTTAGTCATGGGAAAATTTAATTATGGATGGAAAGTTGCATGTCCAAACACGAATTTAGATTTATTTTTATAAACTTCAGAGTAAAAAAGAGATGTTAGTATTAAAAATGAAGTGTATCAGTATATAGATGAAAAGTTGAGTCAGTTTTATCTAATATAGACAGATGGGTCTGAAAAAGAAAAAGCAGAAAAAGTATAGCATATTGCAGGGGTAGGCAACCTATGGCATGGGTGCTGAAGACGGCACACGAGCTGATTTTCAGTGGCACTCACACTGCCTGGGTCCTAGCCACTGGTCTGAGGGGCTCTGCATTTTAATTTAATTTTAAATGAAGCTTCTTAAATATTTTTAAAATCTTATTTACTTTACATACAACAATAGTTTAGTTATATATTATAGACTTAGAGAAAGAGACCTTCTAAAAACATTAAAATGTATGAATGCCACACGAAACCTTAAATTAGAGTGAATAAATGAAGACTTGGCACACCACTTCTGAAAGGTTGCCCTGGCATATTGCACACCAAAATTTTGACTTAGTATATATACAAGAATATCCAATTTTGTAGCTGTTACGACAGCCAAACTAGCAGTAATTATGCAAAACTAAACTGGATCTTGGAAGTGTATGGACAGCAGTGGAAGTCATTTTTTTTTAAATTAAATTTCAGGCCTTATAGTGATTAAAAGGGTGTCTCAGTATGGAGTAGTGATTTAATCAATGAAATTATATTTCTAATAACAGAGTTAGTGCAGCTGGGGATATGTGTAGCATTAGCTGGGATCTCAGTGAAATAGCAGACAAAGCAGGTATAAATACTGTAAGAAATTGAAAGATTGACACAGAAATGCCCTTGAGTAAATAGAAATTCAGAAGCCTAATACAGAAAAATTTAAAACAGGAACACAAAAAATGTGGATTAACAAAAAAAGTTCATTTTTTTAAATTGTACCCTAGAGTTGAAGATAACATAATTCAGGGCCTGAGTAGGAAAAATGAACTGTTTTTGTTTAGAGTACTAATTGGCCATTGTGGCATAAACAAAAATCTCTTTTGAATAAATAGATACGAAGATGGACTATATACCAGGGGAAAGCTCAGGGTTCAAAGAGGAGCTAGAAGGTCTCAGAAAGATAGCAAGTCAAAAAATGTGAACCTGTTAAGAAAATTAAAACATGCCGGATAACATCTGTAAACCATCTCAGTGGGAGGAGGGAGGGGATATTTTGCAGTATAATGAGGCTTTCACCAGCTGTACACCGGGGGGGGGAGGGGAAAAATCAGTCACTCAAATGATAATTATGGGAAAGGAATCTGCCAAGGAAATCCAGAAATAATTTTTCCTCACAAAGAAAAATCACACATTTTAAGTACAATTTAGAGTAGTAATTTAATTGCACTGGGCCAGATTTGGATTGCAAAGAAGAAACTAAGGCAGAATTTGCCTAGCAATGTATACCGTTGTACTGAATAAGCATGGTTTTATTTAGAGCATTTATTAACCTTGAATGGATTTTTTCTGTTAAATCTGTTTAGAAAAAGAAGACCTGTGCTTTTGGCTAACATTGGAGCGATCCACAATTACCTTTACTGCTACAAACAGTAACACATAGGGTGTGAGTCTTATGAAAATAACTTAGTACTATGCAGCTGCCTAGTGACACATAATACAGGTCAAAGTCCCTACTAACTCTTTGAAATCTACTTATCAAAAACAACTCAATCCTACAGCTCATACTGTGACAAATCCTTTAAATTAGCATTCAAGTAAATAAAATCTTCCTGATCATATAAGGCCTGTAAATCAGCTTTTATCTCATTGCAGAAGTGTTACCAGAGGGTGGCTCATAAATGCAGACTGAAATTTACCAATGACTATAATAGGAGGAAAAGGTTCACTAATTTTAAATGAATTAATACTCTAACTTTGATACCTGAGCAGATTGCTTTGGCTAATACCAATATCACTGGCAATATCACTGACAAGGGGACAAGCACAAGAGAACACCAGAAGAAAGATGATAATCACCTCCCCACCAACACATACACATTTCTTTTCCTTTATAAATAATTTATGCTTGAGGTTTAGTGATGCTGTAAATGAATCTACTGTAATCTCACTAATGAGCTGTTACAATGCATCATCTTTATTCCTTTTAGAAACATCTACCTAGAATAATTCAGAGTCTAAAAAAAACCCAGGAACTCATTCACTATTTTATATTTAGTAATATGAAAAGCAAATATACTATAATAAGGCAATTTCTGGTACATGGGGGTCTACATGGCAATTTCTAGTACATGGGGGTCTATTGCATTCTGATTAAATGGAAAACATTCAAAAGGTCAGTATAATCTAATGGGTCAAGAAACCAAAGCTTAAATCATGTAACTAGCAATTATATCACACACATATGGGAGAGCTGAAGAGGAGTCCCCTTTACTAAATGTTTGATTCTGCTGCCCTTCCTCTCCCCCATCCCTTTTTAACATAAATAGCTCCAAAAAGTCAGCATGGTCTCCCAATAAAATTTGACATGAAAGACTACGAAGACTTGTAGTCATCACATAGACTTCAAAGGTGCTGTTGTTTACATTAATAACCAGAACTCCTTATTTATATAATTCCATCTAACTAACATTAGTTATTTTTAAATGTCCTTTTCCATGCCATAATAAGTGATGAGCATTAGTCAAGTGCTTGAACTTTGAGGCTGAAATGGATTGGTGTTATCATGATGACATTCTATAGGACATGGTTTACAAACCTCCCCAAATCCTCTATACCCAAAAGTCATGGTGTTGGCTTGACCAGATTTCTTTTTTTAGTACTGCATGTAGAATGCATTGCTTCCTAGTAGTTAGTCAGGATATGGGCTCCTTAGCTACTGTGATTATTGGGGCAGCAAGTTATATGGGGCCATGATGCCCGGGTTCCAGCAATAATCAGGGCCTGGGGGCCCACCTCCACCCATGTTTGGGGCAAGGTCTCTCCCCCAGCCCCGCCTGCTGCCCCACCCTGCACCTCCCCCGAATGTCCTCTGGCCCCCACTTGATGCCCCCATGCAACTCCCCGGAGCATCCCTGCCTCTCCCCTGCAGCTCCACCCTGACTCCGCTCTTCTGGCTCCCGGCATCAACTGCTGCTGCAGAGTCCTAGTGCCCCCCATCTACTAATGTCAGGGCAGACTGTCCTGCTCCTGCCCTTCTGCCTTGAAGTCCCTTCCTTTTCCTCCCCCCACTCATAGTCACCGCTCCTGCCCAACACTGGGCAAAGGGCACCCCATCCCCCACCCCCAGTGAGGCTACAGTGAGGGGCAGCAGGGGAGGAGGCGCATATGTGATGGCAGCTCCCCCGCACCTCGGCACCCACCAGAGGGGAGGCGAAGGGGCTTTCTGGACCTGAGACAGGCCCTAGGAACATGTACAGTGACAGTGGTGCAGGATGAGTGTGCTGTCGAGGGGAAAGGGGTGGGGCCTCTACCCCAGAGCTCACTGCTGCCTGCGGGGAGAGGGCTGAGAGGAGTCCTCCTTTCTGGCTCCAGCCCCCAGGCAGCCCACCTGCACCCCAAACTCATCCCCAGCCCTTCCCCACCCCAGAGCCCGCATCCCCAACCAGACCCCGCATCCCCAACCAGACCCCTAACTCCCTGCACCCAAACCCCGTGCCCTAGCACTAACACCCCAAACCCTTCATCTCCGGCCCCAGAGCCCTCACCCCCCAACACCCCTACCTTTTGCCCTAACCCTGATCCCCTCCCACACCCCAAACCCCTCATCCCCAGACACACCCCACAGCCCTCACCACTGCACCTCCTCCCTCCGCATCCCCTCCTACTCCCGAACTCCATCCCAGAGCCTGTACCCCTTACCCCTACTGCACACATCGCCCCCGCCCCAGCCCAGAGCCCACACCCAAACTCCATCCCAGAGCCTGCATCCCTACCTCCTTCTCACATACCCTCTCCTGCCCCCAAACTCCCTCCCAGAGCCTGCATCCCTCACCCCCTCCTGCATCCCTCACTCCCACCCCTTGCCCCAGCCCAGAGCCTACACCCAAACTCCATCTCAGAGCCTGCACCCCAGACCCCCTCCCCCACCCAAAGTCCCTCCCAGAGCCCAGCCTCTCACCCCTTCTGCACCCAAACTCCCTCCCAGAGCCTTAGGTAGGTGGGGGAAGGAGTTTGGAGGGGCTGGTTCTGGACACCACCAAAATTTCTACAAACCTGCCACCTCTGGTGATTATTCTATTTGCTGGAATCTGATCCTATTACAGGTATCATCCAGTGCCATTTTGTTGATCAGTTTTAGATCCAATGATTATTTGGTTTCTCACAGCAACAATTACCCCCGAGAATGTGAAGAATTTCTGCCATAAGTATTCCACGTCTTTCTGAGTGCTATGAAAATATTCTCTTTAATCAGTCACTGGTATAAAAAGGCAGGCCCTAGATGCTATTGGTATGTTATATGGGTGCTAAACATAAGGATATGGGCGCAAACTTTTGTATGAAATGAAATCTGTTCCATCCACACAAAGCCCATGTATTTTTGACTTTATGCTGGCGGAATGCAGAAGTTCTGGGAACATAAAATCCACCCTTTCAATTTAATTAATTGTAAAAACAGGTATGATTTGTTGATTTAAGGGCATTTACTTTGCATATTTTGACATCCAATGTTGACAGTTTATGAAAGTCTAATTTTTTAAATCTCAGTATCTACTGTTATTTAATAATTTTCCAGACCTACCTCCATAATCTCCAGCAACTGTGAAGCACTGATATTATCCATCAAAATTACATGTATGAAAAATAAAAATATAAATAGGCTTGGCAGAATTCAATTTTTATAGCACCAAAAATGTGTTAGATGCTGTACAAATATGCAAGACCAATCCCAACCCCAAATAACTTACTAATTATGCAGTTACACATATGCTTAAATTTACACCATGAGAAACCCATTTAAATCAGTGGTACTTCTCATCTAAGTTAAATTAAGCTAAAGCATAAGTGTTTTCAAGATCAGGGCTTATATATATAACATATATATCTAAAACAAAAGAGACACAAGAAACATTTTTACTTGTTTGTGATGTATTATATTTTCTTTACTTGCTCTATCGTAACAGATTTTGTCATACAGTTGAATTTCTACCCATTTGCTTTTTAATGGCCAGTTAGTTTTCAGTCCTTACCTAATGTTTTATTTTTAAATCTTTTCTTCTAATCAATTTTTATTTATCTCTTATTTTATTTTCAGTAATCAAACTAATATTACAATTACTGTATTCATTTTAAGGACTAGGTTTTACTTTCATTTTAACTTGTGCCATTCCATTCTAGTTTTATGATGTACAGGAAAACAGTAAAATCTACAAGGCAATCCTCCATTCTGTCAGATAGGTTAGTGCAAACATTCATGACCATATATGGAAATAAACCTTCAGGTAAACACACAGGCTGTCAGGTGTACTTGTAGCCCCATAAATTATAATCAGAACCTTGCTTTCACATAAAATTGGTATCTATAAGGCCCAGGTATTCATTCCACCAAGCTGACTGCCCTTCTCTGAGCAGGTCTGATCATCATGCCATCCTTCAATGGGTCAACATTTCCTAGTGCACCAAATGCTAGCACAGCAGCTGCACTGTGCATTGGTTTATGATGGAGTGTACCAGATATTCTGTGCCTCCTGCCAAAGACCTGACTGCCTTATTATACCCTGCCCTTGGAAGTGGCCCTTTAAGAAGAGAAGGGCAGTGAATTTGGCCCTTCAAGGTTTGCCTTGGGTCAGCTGCTGGAGGACCAAGAACTACTTAGTCCTCATGCATCTAGAAGGACTAAGAGCAGTCAGAGGCCAACCAGGGCCCATCAAGCCAGATAAAAAAGGCTGGCTGCTTCTATTAAAGGTCAATTCTGTGTGAAGTCAGGCCTGGTCAGAGACTAATTCTGACTGTACTTTTTGCTTAGGTCAATGAGAGACTTATGATTTATTCTGTGGAAAGTAAGGCTTAGGTGGCTCATCCTGAGTTAGACATTAACTGGGCTTCTGAAAATTAGGCAAGCTTATTTCTCAAGATGCCCCCTGGCTCAGGTGAGTCAGTGATGTGATTGTGACCCAGGGACCTCTTTGTACCAACTGGGAGAGGGCTCAGAGGTACATAAATGTTACACGGATGCCCTCTGCCTGGTGTCTACACACTAGTCTGCCAAGGAATGTCATGTAAGGCCTCTAATGAAGTCTGTGTCACACTGGTCATGACAATAATTGTGAGATGTATGTGCAGATAGTGTGTAAGAAGATATGTATATTCACATTGCAAATTAAGGCCTTGTAGTTAAAGGGAGATCAGTCATGTCTTGAGACAAACTTCTCCAGACAGTAGGTGTGAGACACATATTTCCTTATCTAACAATTATGTTTCTTACAATAGAAGTCTATTAACATCCTAAATCAAATGCTAATTAGGAGCTTGCAGGGACTTCAAAAGAAAATGAGAAAGTCAGCAAAGGGAGATAGAAGAAGTGATCCTTGTCAAAAAAAAATAAGTTATGAGCAACTTATTGTCTGTCTGGTCTTTGCTAATGGATACTGAAACAGGGATGGTTCTGGGTTTTGTGGGGCTCTGTAAAGTATAAGACATATGGAGCCTCTATAAGATTTCCATAGCCCACATAGTACATTGGGATTTGAGTATGGCGCAAGTCAAGGTTTCTTGCCATTAGGGGAATATTGGAGAATTTTAGCAATAGAGCAGGGCAGGCACAGGGAGATTTGGCAATAAGATTACATCATTTGAAAGGAAATAGCAGGGGGAGCTTTGACAAATGGGAGAAACCTAGGCTTTCACAATTAATTGATCCTATATCAGGGACTTGGTTGTGGTGGACTGTTAGGTAAAGCCATTTCATAGAAGAGGCACTCACAGAAAAAGCAGGAGTATCACATACTGACATAACTGGCATATGATAGTAGCTGGCCCTGTCTTAAAATGAAATTATATATAATCCTGAATTTATAACACAGTGAAATGTTATAGAAATATATGTCATAAATGCATTATTGTGATTTCACTGCTGGACTAGGAGGCTTGTAAGGAAAAATACTTATTTAAGCACTTCTGTGTCCTAGTGGTGCTCTTATGTGCCCTATGGCCTAATAAAATTGTGCTATACACCCTCTCTGGGCTTGTGATAGTAACTAAAAAAATGCTAATACTCTACCCACATTGGTCCTACAGTCCCAAAATAGCTAGATGTTTTTCCTAAAATTACCAGCAATTAAACAGTTAATAATGTTGACATTTGAACTGCCATTGTGTACAAAGTTAACACAAATAATGCAGTTCACATTTTTTTCTATTATTTCTGCTTAGTTGCAGACTCAGGAAAACAGTACTGCATCAGTTCACATTTGGAAAGTTATCTTCACAACCCTAAAGGCTGGACAATTGTTTTTTAAATTCAAGCTTAAATTCTGCAGAAATGTATATGCCTACCAGAAAATTGCAAATTGGATCTCTGGTCTAATCTGATCTCTGGTCTTTTCATTCCATAATTCAATGCCACATGGCAGGCACCAGGCAAAGCTTAGGGCTGCTGACTGCACATTGGGAATGACACTCAAAGGGGTTGGTATATACAGTATGTTCAACAAGCAGCAAATACTGCAATAAATAATTAAAAAAATAAAGATTAAACATAATTGTGTGTTTTAAAGTCTCCTGAATATCCCAGTTCCTTCCTATCATATCAAATGGGCTTTGATTTTGAAAGGGTAGATCAAGCAGACAGATATTTAAATTTAGCTGTATATATCATGGGGGGAAAAGTGTGACCAATTATGACTGAAAAGTGAACTCCCAACAACTTCCTGAAGAGCATTCATTTAAAACGATTCAGATATTGCGACACGGGCACATCCATTTAATTTCCTTGTCTGTTTTACATGCAACATTCAAGCTTCAGAGCTGGGAAACTAGCAACAGAAACCACAAGAGGATTTTATTTCAGCATGTGCTTACACACATCACCATAAACAATGCAAGCAAGAGGTTCATATGGTTGAAAACAAATACAATAAAAACACTATCTCCCAATAAGGAAAGAAAAATCAAAACTACAATTCCCCCTTGCCTAGTCTCCTTGCTATTAATATCTACATTTAGACTCACACACTGAGAAAACTCGTTCTTTGTTTCCATATCCTGCAGACTGACTATGTAGGGCAACATGTGATTCAAAAGAGCTCCGTATTCTCCATCATATCCTATTCACTCTATTAAAATATACCTTTAATTTGGTGTCTGGTGTGAGGAAGCATGTTGTCAAGGATCTGATAGGTCTAGTTCCTCATAATTAACTTGCTGCAAGCGCCTTTTGGGGGATTTTATTCTGTTTTTCATATTTTATGTGTTAAAATCTGTTTAGAATGATTAAAATGTAAATTTAAAAATAACCTGAATGTTTCGAAATATATTGACTATAACCCTCCCAATGAGAGCAGCAGCTGGCTGGCTAGAATGCATTGTAAAAAGCGTAAAGTTGTGCCGGAGATATTATGGGAACCACATTAAATACATCTTCTCAGCAAAGCCAAGGAACCTCCTCCGCCCTCCAAAAGGTGACTGGAGGGCACATTTAATACAAGGGCCCCTTTACCTGCTGCTGGTCTTGTATCAGATCGTCCTCCGGCTCCGGCGTCTGTGCCAGCCGCGGCTAAAATACTTGCTGCGAACTAGAAGACACCCGCTACTAGCTACTGGGAGCCACCCAACATCCGCTGGACAGGCAGCTGCTGAGGCCAATCCTACTGCATCCCTGGAGTGGCGCTCGGCTCCGAGTGGCGAGCTCCCTCCAGAGGGCTGGCCAGGACTGAGTGGCACTACCAAGGTGTCCGTGTCCAGTGTATTTATTAGATAGTCTGTGGCCGAAGGAATTACAATGATGGGGGCACCAAGAATCCCTGCCCTTGAGGAGTAAGATGGAGGGGGAAACCAGGGGCCCTGCCCTTGCTGGGTAATTGTGAGGTAACCAGGAGGGTGGCATGTTTCTTAGCGCAGGGGCATCACAGGGCAACAGAATTCACTGCTTTAAAACCCTCTTGAAAAAGAAGTATTAACACGGGATGATGCAGGGCAGAGTCCACCGCCCCCATTCCGGGCAGGGAGGCGGAGCGGGTTGCCTGCCTCCCCAATAAGAGCCCCGGTTTTGCGTATCCTTGCTCCGGTATAGTGAAGAATAGCGAGATGATACAACAAAAATAATCGTGGGCCAGGGCGTCCCATACTGGTCAGCTCGCACTGAGGTTCAGCGACCCCTTAAATCTGGTATCTCGGCTACTACTCTGTTGCCCAAATGCCTAAAGCCAACCTTGAGTCTGAGAACTTTTCCTCCCCCGAATGGAATCTCCCGGGGAGCTCCTCAGACTTGCGCTGTGCTGTGAGTCTGCTGGTGACTTGAAGGAACTTTCTCTGCATAATTATCCACGCGACCTAATTTTAGAGCCAAGTTTACCTCAGACCTCTGTCATTACTAGACACCAATGGGGAAAAATAGCTCGCGAAGCAGAAAAATGTTATTGATGATTACAAAACATGACTTCCATCTCATGGGGAACTTCCTGCATTCCTATTTTTCTTGTGATCGTTTTCCCTCCCTCTTTTTGTTTTACACACGTGATCCCTGAAAAGTTGATTTGATAGGTTGTTGTTGGCAGTGACAAATCTCTCGAGGGTAATTAAAAACCTAGGATTGAAAAAAACTTCTTGAGTTTTAAATCAGGTGAATAAATACATAGTACTTGTAAATCTATTATCTGGATTGAATGGCTTCAAATGTTGTCTGTACAATATTGCGGTGAGTGAAAAAGATTGCCATTGCGTTCCGTCTATTTGAGACAGAGAAACTGGGGAGCTGGCATCCCCGTAGCAATAAAAGCCATTAAGGTCCCTGCATACTTGCCCGTATGCTGATTTGTGGAATTGGGGTGGACTGCCTAGAGAATGTGTTATTTCTGCATTTTCACTTTTAAATCCCGAATGTACAACCCCTGCAGTCAGCGCATTGCTGATCTGCAGTGAATTGTCAGCGGTAGATTAATTATGTATTTGTTAAAAAGTGTTTCCTCTCCAGCCCTCAAAGTCTGTGCTGTAATAAATTCATCACTGTCTCTCTCATGAATTGCTTTTAGCTGAGACAAAGCTGCGCGCGCGCGCGGCGCGTCACAGCAACAGACCAGCAAGGAGAACGCGTTTGCTCTACGGCCTGCTAGGAACTGACTGAGGCGTTTTGAGCCTAGCCGGGCACCGTCCAGAGCTCTTTCTCCCGCTTCAGCTTGCCGCGCGAGTGGTGGCGTTTCTCAGCAAGAGAGGCTGCTGCGGCAATGGCCGAGCAGGGGCTGGAGCTGGCCTCTATGATCCCAGCCCTCAGGGAGCTGGGCAGGTAGGTCTGCAGCGACCCCGCACAGACACCGCCTTTCCTCGCTCCCTTCAGGAGCCCCCGGTCCGGCTGCGCCTGCTGAAGCTCCGACAAGTCCCGTGGAAACCCACTCAGCAGACGCCGGGTTGTCAGCGCTGGTCCCCAGATGAGCATTGTAGCAGAGCCGTAGCATGATTTCCTTATGTGCCGTGGCAGTTGAGTCCCCAGTCTGTGATGATGATTTACATGCGACGCTATTAAAAACAACTAGAAATAACACTTTAAATATTATTTGAAAGAAATATTGCAAAAAATCCCTCATCATGATGGTTGAACTCCTAGGACAGTCGTCTCTGACCTCATCTACTCTCCATCTGTTCTAAAATCTGTGAAGCCCTTTTCAGTGTTTGAACCTCTGACTGTCTCTCTGCTGCTGTTTTGTTATTAACTTTGTCTTCGTGTTATTTAACTCTGCAAAGCTTTATGGACCACTTGTTTGTTTATAGGTTTATCTACGATGCTCACTCACTGCAATATCTTAGCGCCTCAGACATGCTAATGATTTATCCTCACAACAATGCTATGATGTAGAAAAGTATTATTAGTACCGTTATACAGAGAGGTTGTTCTAAGTCACATGACAAGACTATGGGAAAGCCAGGAATAGAAACCAGATTTTCTGCATCCCAGTGCAGTACCTGACAATCCTGCTTCTCTCATATATAGTATAACCTTTTTTGATTTTAAAGACTTTTAGAAGTAACCAGTGCTAAACCTGAAATTCAGTGTATAATATTGAATTGCTCAGACATCTTAAATAACTGGTATTTTTTTACTTTAAGATGAAAAAGTATTCAGGTGGTAACATACAGTTTATAACTAGCTTTATTTTTAATTTCAGTGCCAGTCCGGAGGAATATAATACTGTTGTGCAGAAGCCAAGACAAATTCTCTGCCAGTTCATTGACAGAATACTTACAGATGTAGATGTTGGTAAGTAAAGCAGGTTTTTAGTGGCATATCCCTTTCTTTCAAATACAGTGGACCCATGCTAATCTGCATTTTGTACATTCTCATAAAAAACTTGGTACTTTCTTCCTCTCACTTCAACACACATTTAGTAACAAAACGAGGTCGCATGTTGTCTTGATTTAATTATTTTTTATAAAATACATAACAAAGTACTTACTACTATAATATAAATTAATATATTTAAACCTAAACTATAATTGTTAGAATAAATAAACAGCTATTATGATGCATTAAATATGAAGGCTTCTGCATCATAAAATGTACTTTTGAGGTCCAGATCCTGAAAACCCTTACTTGCCGATTAGGAGGTCCCTACCAAATTCATGGTCCATTCTGGTCAATTTCACAGCCAGAGGGTTTTAAAATTGGTCAGTTTCACAATTTCAGCTGTTGTGACTGTGGGGGTCCTTACCCAAAATGGGATTGTGGGGAGGGGGGGTTTGCAAAGTTAGTGTATGTGTGTGGGGGGAGTCCTAGGATTGCCACCCTCACTTCTGTGCTTCCTAGGCAGCAGTCTTTGAGCTTCCTCAGTTACAGGAGGTTCCCGGAGGTGGAAGTGGGTAGGATCTCCCCCATGCTGCTAGGAGTACCCCAGCTGGGGGCTCCTAGCTGCTAGTCCAAGCCAGTGACAGATTAAGATAGGGGCCCCTGACCAATTCGGGAGTCCCCCTAGAAAAATAGGGTGGAACCCCCGACTGGGTCACCCTGAGCCCCAGCAGGAGCCCTGGGGGAAGGAGCCCCGAGCACCAGCTGCAAGGCTGAAGCTGCAAGGCTGAAGCCCCTGAGCTCTGGTTGGAGTGTCAGGGGGCAGAAGCCCAGAGCCTGGCAGCCTTGGCTGGGGGAGGTGGAAGCCCTGAGCCGTGGCTGGCATGCAGGAGAGGGGCAGAAGCCCTGAGCCCAAGCTGCCAGGGCAGGAAGCTCGGTGCCCGGAGCTGCGGCAGGAGTTGCGAGGTGGGGGTGCAGAACCCCAGAGATCAGGCTGCCTTGGCTGCAGCCACCAGGAGCAGAAGCCCCCAGCCCAGCAAGAGCCACTAGGGGAGGAATCTCTGAGTTTGTTGCTCGGTGCTGCAGCAGGAACCATGCAAGGGTGAGGGGCACAGAAGCTTGGAGCCCAACTCTTGGGCTGCTGCAATGCAGGAGTGAGGGTGTACCACCCTCATTTCTGCATTGCCTTTGGAGATACATGTGATCTCCCCACCAAGAACAGTCATGCAGGGGAAGGGGCAACTCCTGTCCCTCCCCAGCATATCTGGACTATCAGCTAGGAGCCCTGGGCTTCCATCAGCAAGGGAGAGTAGATTTTATGGGGAAGGGATGATTTCACGGTCCATGTTTTTCACAGCTGTGAAATTGGTAGGACCCTATTCACATAAAAAGGATTTGCAGGATTAGTTCTTTTGTCAATATTTGTAGTCAATTTTTTAATTTTAGAATGCTGTTATAATGAATATTGCTTGTTAATTCATAGTGGAGCTCTTAGTTGTCAGTGTGAATTAACAAAGCTCTGCTGTTTCTAGAATACATGCATCACCTTTGTCTTGTATTTATATAACAACTTTGCTGCAGATATATGAATAGATATTTCAGGGACATGATCTTATCCAGTAGATTAGATATGGCTCTTTGCTTAATGAACTGGTAATGTAAGTAATACACACGTATATGATATACACTATGATGTGTTTGTTATTTTTTGAGACACATGAGGTGATTGAAATCTTCTATCTCACTGTTTTTCTACTATTAAAAAAGTCTGCTTTGAATGTTGCGTCTGAGTACGTGGACATTATCACGTAAATCCTCTGGTAACTTAATTGCTATCTGATCTTGAGAATTTTGTATCAATAACTTCTCCCTTGTCTTTTTCTATAAACCATGAGGATTTAGAAAAATGTGAGATGGTGTAGTTAGAGGTTTTTGGTTGGTTGTGCAAGCTAACTATGGGATAATCTAGGATTTCTTAATTATTTCATTGAATGTATTGGATTCAACAGGTTGTGGGGGTGGTGAGAGGGGTCTTACATTTCTTGCAGCCTTAAGATAATTTTTACTGTGTTTTCTGCTTGGTTTTCTCTAACTTCCATCAAGTTTGGGTTGGGAAAAACAGCAAGTCTTACTGTTTTGCCATTTTCTACTGGTTGTATATACGAGTGGTATTAAAAGAATTGCTTTTTAATACACGTTGATAGTACCCATATGAGTAATTAAGACAAATATATTTTTATAATTGAATTCTTCATATATATTGATGTGACATACGGTAGAATACAGTATCTACAGTTGAGAATATGTATATTGTGAACACCTAATAGTGAAATAGTATCCTGATTTATAGCCATACAAAATCCATATTATGTTGCACTACAGTAGTTCCCATAATGGAAATGTTTCTTTCCTTGAGGTTTGAAGTTACTAAGGTGCAGTAGCAATGGGAATATTTATTTTCTTTTCAGTTGCTTTGGAACTTGTCAAGAAAACTGATTCTCAGCCAAGCTCTGTGATGCTCCTTGATTTTATTCAACACATCATGAAATCTTCACCCCTTATGTTTGTAAATGTGAGTGAAAATCACCAGGAAACTGAGTGCTGTTGCATTGGTGAGTTTTCTGAAACATTTTTGCTTAATTTAAGCACTGAAAATAACCTATTACATTTCCATATTATGCCCAGCAGATTAAACACATATCTGTGTCACCGTTTTTGCTTTCTTTCATGGGCTTGTTTTGCATGTTGTGAATTAAATGAGTATTTGATGGCCTGTTTTAAATGTGTGATGCATTAGATTTCTGTACATGTGAGTTGCATAATACATCTCTAAGGACATAGTCGTATCCTCTGGTTCATCTTGGAGATAGCCTGAATATGTGGTAATTTCTTGGGTTTTGACAAGCATGCTAAGAGGTGGCATGCCAAAGAAACAGAAGAAGGATCTGCAACTGTTGAGAGCGTATATTGAGACAGGTGTCCCGACCCAAAATCAGTTCCTCCAGTTGAGATTCACTTCCTCTTCCTGAATCCTTCTCAGTGAACGCCCCGTTCCTGGAAGAAGCAATATGGAGGCAGTGTGCGGTTGCAACAGAGGCTAAGAGATGGAAATTTTCTTACATGAAATCAAGAACAGCTCTGTGCTGAAGAGTGGGCTAGTTGCTGAAAACTGGCAGGCAGTGAGGGTAATGAGGTTAGCTACTTGCCTAAGAGGAAACAGGAAAGACTTAAGGTATGTCTACACTAAGAAATTAGGTCGAATTTATAGAAGTTGATTTTTTAGAAATCGATTTTATACAGTCAATTGTGTGTGTGTCCCCACTCAAGACCATTAAGACCATTAACTTGGCGGAGTGTGTCCATAGTGCCAAGGCTAGCATCGACTTCCGGAGCATTGCACTGTAGTAGCTATCCCACAGTTCCCATAGTCTCTGCCGCCCACTGGAATTCTGGATTGAGCTCCCAATGGCTGATGGGTCAAAAACATTGTTGTGTCTGGTTCTGGGTACATGTCGTCAGGCCTCTCTCCCTCCTTCCCTCCCTCCGTGAAACCAATGGCAGACAATCATTTCGAGCCTTATTTCCTGGGTTACCTGTGCAGGTGCCATACCACGGCAAGCAGGGAGCCGACTCAGCTGATAAAGTGGGTATTCACCCACAAAAGCTTATGCTCCAATACATCTATTACCTATAAGGTGCCAAAGCTTATGCTCCAATACATCTGTTAGTCTATAAGGTGCTACAGGATTCTTTGTTGTTTTTTAATAAAGTCATTGTGCTTCACATTCATACATTCTTTATTAATTCATCACATACATAGGGGGATAACTGCCAAGTTATCCGCGGAGGGGTGAGGGAGAAGGGAAGCACCGGGTGGGGTGGGGGAAGAGGGAAGGACAAGGTCACACTGCACTTTAAAACTTATTGAATTCCAGCTTTCTGTTGCTTGGGCAGTCCTCTGGGGTGGAGTGGTTGGGTGCCCGGAGGCCCCCCCTACCATGTTCTTGGGCGTCTGGGTGAGGCGGCTATGGAACTTGGGAAGAAGGACGATTGGTTACACAGGGTCTGTAGTGGCGGTCTGTGCTCATGCTGCCTTTTCTGAACCTCAGCCATATGCCGGAGCATATCAGTTTGTTCCTCCAGTAACCTCAGCATTGCCAATTGCCTTCTGTCACCAAGCTGACGCCACCTATCATCTTCAGCCCGCCACTTACTATCTTCAGCCCGTCACCTGTCCTTGTGTTCATATTGTGCTTTCCTGGACTCTGACGTTGTCTGCCTCCATGCATTCTGCTGGGCTCTTTCAGCGTGGGAGGACTGCATGAGCTCAGAGAACATTTCATCGTGAGTGTGTGTTTTTTCACCTTTCACACTAGCCTCTGGGAAGAAGAAGATAGTGTGAGTGTTGAAACATTTGCAGCTGGTGGAGGGAAAAAAAAGAGAATGGTAGTTAAAAATACACATTTTAGAGAACAATGGATAGACTCTATTTAAAATGGATTGGCAATTCAAAAGGAAGGGCTGCAGTTTTCAGGTTAACGTGCAGCAGAAACCCAACTAACACCCCACCTCCCTCTGCTGCCCACCTGCACACCCAATTCTCTGGGACGATCACTTCACCCCTCCTCCCACCACGTGGGTAACAGTGGGGAACATTTCTGTTCAGCCACAGGCAAACAGCCCAGCAGGAACGGGCACCTCTGAATGTCCCCTTAACAAAATCACGCTATTTCAACCAGGTGACCATGAATGATATCACTTTCCTGAGGATAACAGAGAGAGAAAGAACGGATGTTGCTTATATGCCAGCAAACACCGGGACCATATGCTGCCATGCTTTGTTATGCAATGATTCCAGACTACGTGCTACTGGCCTGGCGTGGTTAAGTGTCCTACCATGGAGGATGGAATAAGGCTGCCCTCCCCAGAAACCTTTTTCAAAGGCTTTGGGAGTACATCCAGGAGAGCTTCATGGAGATGTCCCTGGATGATTTTCACTCCATCCCCAGACACATTAACAGACTTTTCCAGTAGCTGTACTGGCCACGAATGCCAAGGCAAATTAATCATTAAACACTCTTGCTTTTAAACCAAGTATAATATTTACAAAGGTACACTCACCAGAGGTCCCTTCTACACCGGGGGGGTCTGGGAGGCAGCCTTGGGTTGGTTTAGGGGGGTACTGACTCCAGGTCCAGGGTGAGAAACAGTTCCTGGCTGTTGGGGAAAATGGTTTCTCTGCTTGCTTGCTGTGGCTGTCTTCAATTTCATCCTCCTCATCTTTCTCATCCGTAAAACCTGCATTCCTGTTGCGTGCTACGCCATTGACGGAGTCAAAGCACAGAGGTGGGGTAGTTGTAGGGGCACCTCTTAGAATGGTGTGCAGTTCATCATAGAAGCAGCATGTCGGTGGCTCTGACCCGGAGCGGCCGTTTGCTTCTCTGGTGTTTGGGCAGGTTTGCCTCAGCTCCTTAAGTTTCACGTCGCACTACTGCGGGTGCCTGTTTATAGCCTCTGTCCTTCTGCCCTTGAAGATTTTTTTAAATGTTTGCGCATTTCATATTTTGGAATGGAGTTCTGATAGCACAGATTCGACTCCCCATACAGTGATCAGATCCCGTAGCTCCCGTTCAGTCCATGCTGGGGCTCTTTTGCAATTCTGGGACTCCATCATGGTCACCGTTGCCGATGAGATCTGCACTCACCTGCATATTGCCACTCTGGCCAAACAGGAAATGAGATTCAAAAGTTTGTGGGGCTTTTCCTGTCTACCTGGCCAGTGCATCTGAGTTGAGAGCACTGTCCAGAGTGGCCACAGTGGAGTACTATGGGATAGCTCCCGGAGGCCAAGACCGTTGAATTGCGATCACACTACCCCAAATTCGACCCGGCAAGGTTGATTTCGGCGCTAATTCCCTCGTTGGGGGACGAGTACAGAAATCAATTTTAAGAGCCCTTTAAGTCGGAAAAACGAGCTTCATCATGTGGGTGGGTGCAGGTTTAAATCGATCTAACGCTGCTAAATTCGACCTAACTTGTAGTGTAGACCAGGGCTTAGAGTACCCATAGTGAAGGAAGGAAACTGTACTGGAACAGGCTGTCAGCCATGGGCTGTGGCATGAGATGGATATTTTTGACACCCTAGTACAATTTATTGTGGCCAATTATACTCATCTCATCTTTGGTGGGGAGTGAGGGTTAAGTATAGATGTTAATGAAACATTATTTACATAGTTTTCTCTAAAGAGTAAATCCTGTAGCATATGAATCACAATATTTCCTTTGTGTGTGTTTTTCTTTCTATTTAGAATTTAGTAATTGGATTATAACAAGACTTCTGCGAATTGCTGCAGCTCCAAACTGCCATGTGTTACACAAGAACATCTGTGACGTTATCTGCTCTCTCCTATTTCTTTTTAAAGCAAAAAGCTGCACTGTTTTTGAGGTGCTGACAAAAGATTTACTGCAACTTTTCCAAGATCTAATTTTCTTGCATGAAAAAAATATACAGAGGCAGCTTCAGAGGAACTTGTTAGTCTGGCCAGTGGTGGTGAACAGATTTTTAAGCAACACAAATGAAAATCTAGGTTATTTAAGCTCAGCCACTTTACAGTTGATGGACATGCATGATGTGGAATGCTTGGAAATTACATTGATGACCATTCTGATTGACATTGTTTCTGATGTTTTTTTTCCAAGAGAGGACCTTATTCTGTGGGGGATAAGTTGCTCACTGTTGGAGTATGGTAGACCAAAAATTCAAGCTTTAGCCTTGAACCTTTTAATAAAATTGATCCAATTAGGAGGGCCACCAGAACAGCCAGCTGGCATTTTCTTCACAGTCTTTTTTGGAATCTTACAGTCAGTACTTGAAATGGATGTTGGAAAATTAGAACTCTTTGGAGAACCACTGTTACGCTTGGTGAGGACATTATTTCCTTTTGAAACAGATTCTTATGTAAATATTGAACCTGTCTACCTAAATATGCTGTTAGAGAAGCTTCGAGCACTGTTTGAAGCTGATGTGCTT
Organism: Chelonoidis abingdonii; assembly: GCF_003597395.2. Classification (NCBI taxonomy): domain Eukaryota; kingdom Metazoa; phylum Chordata; order Testudines; family Testudinidae; genus Chelonoidis; species Chelonoidis abingdonii. The sequence continues at coordinate 33,023,460 of NC_133776.1, forward strand.
AGACAGCTGAAGTCTGAAAAGTTGAAAGCTGCTTTGTATCACATACTTCAGTACTTTCTGAAGTTTGTTCCAGCTGGATATGAATCTGCTTTACAAGTAAGAAAGGTCCATATCTGCACCATCTGCGGAATTTTTGTTGATGTAGTTGGAAGTCAAGAAGAACAAGAGGTAGGTTAATCTGAGAAAAAATTGTTGTTTTTGTAATCCATCTACGTAAGGAAGAATACCTAGAAACTAAGTGTTTCAGAAATGTCTTAAGGTAGGTTATTGGGTTATGAGTAAATCATGTCCTTCTTTCTTTGTGTTTCTGTAATTATATAATATCTAAATTCAGGCTCTGATTCTGCTATGTGATGTGTATGGGTGGACCTTTATGCCTGCATGGAGCCACATGAAGCCAGTAGAGCTCCATGCAGGTACAGGGTCTTGCCCACACACATCATCACATAGAATTGAGGCTCAAGATTGTCCCTGTCCTGAAGAATGTACAGTATATCTTTATTTATACTTTAAATGCCTAGCACATTTTTTGAGTTATATTAATAAATAGGTTGTTTTTAATGAATGCAGATTGGTCATCTTTAGTTATATGTGAAAGATTGAAAAATTAGATAATGTTTCTTCCGGCCAAGATGCTATTGATGTGTTTGTATGATGGTTGGGGGAATCTTATTGAACTTATTAAAAAAAAATCTGTGAAATTTAGGAGAGGCTACAGATATGTATGTAGTTTATGACAGGACAGGTTAACAGTATACAGGAGCAGATAACAATTTCATACTACGCTAGTAAAATTACCTGACTAGATAAAGACTACTTCCAGCACTGTAGTCTAGCAAACAGGAAACCCGTGCTGGATTTTCAAGGTCTCTGTGCAAAGTTGGTTTCTAAACCTAAGTAGAGTACAAAAGTAAGTAGCATAGAAGTAACGTGTTTCCCTGATATTTATTGCATAGATAGAATAAGGGAATAAAACAGACTGAATGGATAATCCTGACTAATGGCTAAATAGAGTGAACGAAAGAGAACTAGCAATAGCAGTCCATTCTCCGAAAAGAGCACAGAAAGCTGCACTGGTATATGAAAGCTTTTGACACATAACTGAGAGGCATGAAAACACTTATTCACATGAGTACTTCTATACAGTTTTATAGAGTTCAGTGGGATTACTCTTGTAAGTTGTTTTTCCATATGTATAAGTGTTTGTGGAACCAGATTCTTGTACAGGAGTTTTTTCTACTTTCTGGAGCTGACATAAACTTGTGAAACATTTATACAAAATATTGCTACCTTCTCATCTCTGTTGACAAAATAAGAAACAGCATACTTAATATTACTTTTGTGTGTGTGCACATTTGTCTGTTGTAGTATCTGGTGAGTCCACTTTATGCAGCATTAAAAACAGAAGGGCTGGAAATCATTCAGGAGCTTCAGTGTCGGAACCAGCTGGATACCTCTGATACAGATGGATGGAGCAGTAGTAGTGATGAAATTCCAGAAAAAAAGCAACGGCTAAGTTTATCAATAAAGCATCCAAAGAAATCACCAGTGCCACCAGTGTATGATATTTATTCAATAACTATTTTCTATAGCAGTTTGGTTAGATCTTGCCAGTTAACTGGATGGTGAAATAGTTGCATTTAAGGTAATCCTTCTTGGCATCTTACAGTGCAACACCTACATTGGATCTACTTTTTTCAATTTTATTTTTCAAAGTATAAATATCTAGAGATCATTTTATGGATTAAATCATTATTTGCCAAATTTAATTTAAAATAAAAAGAGGATACCTTTTGTTGCTTAATACATCAACATCAAACAACCTTTAATTTTTTTATATAGCTATAAATTAAAATAGCAAAATAGAGAGAGAGTATGTAATATTTTAAAATTGTCTGTTTCACAGTTTTTACATCGGTTTGTGTAAGTCCCACACAACACAACATATAACCCAATCATATTTGTTCTGGAATCCGAAATACTCCATGGTAATACATAATCTACATGTATTTCATTTTCGCTTTAAAAATATTTGTCGATATTTATAATTTAAGAAACGAATACAGTTTTGTTCCTATCTAAAATTACTCGTTATTTGTACAATTAAATGATCACATTTTAGTTCCTGATGTTGCAATTAATGGACAAAAGAGACCATAAAAAACCCATCTCACCCAAGGCGCAACACTGAAGCACTCCATTGTTCTGTTTTCTCAGTTAGTTACATCTTTGACCCATGATAATACTTTTAGAAAAGATGTTTGCATTTTCTACAGCTCTTCATGTAAGGCTGACTTTTTCAAGAATAATTGACCAAATTTATGAATTAATATTAATTTATGCTTCTGAAGTTGGTGGTTTATTTTTTTGTTTTCTCAAAATATAAGAAGTAAGTAGTCATTTTTCTACAGCTATATTCCTACCTCCAAAACTGGTTAGTTCTAGCATCATTTACAAGGAATTGTATGTTGCTGGACAAATACTTTTAAAAACTAAAATAATGTGGTTAATTACAGGCTTAGTCCCGTGAACATGAAAATGAAGAGCATGCTGTGGAATGCAATAAACAAGAAAGCTGCCTCCTTAGTATTTCTCCTGGAGCAGGATACTCTGACATCAGACATTCTTCACATCTTAGAAGGAATTGCAGTGGTACTACGACTAGCTGCCCTGTGTACTGTTCATTGTTCTCAAAATTCTAACAGGTAAAAGTACCAAGTTGAACATTTATCTCCTGGTGTCTTGTAAATGTGTAATTACTCCTTTGTAAACTTGTGTAACATCTATAAGATTACCTGTGTACATGCAGTAACTCCTCACTTAACATTGTAGTTCTGTTCCTGAAAAATGTTTAAGTTAATCCAATTTCCCCATAAGAATGAATGTAAAGGGGGCGGGGGTTAGGTTCCAGGGAAATTATTTTTGCATACAGTACAGTACAATAGTTGGGAGGTGCCCCTGCCTAACGCCACTGGCACTGGAGACAAAGAGACAGGCAAGGAGGCTGAAGGTGCCGTAGGCTAGGAGAAGCACGTTGCTCAACAGCAGTGGCAGCTTCCCCTACTCTACAAGCATCAGGGGCGGGGGGCTCAACCCTCGGCCTGCCCATGCCACCGTTTCCCCCAAACCCCCACTGTTAACCTGCCTCTTCTCCCCCCCCTTTACTCCGCACGCCGCATCCTCACTCCTCCCTCTCCTGCCTCCTGCCCGTGGCAATCAGCTGGCTTGCAAAATTCAGGAGGGAGGGAGGAGAAGCAAGGACACGACGCGCAGGCTCCCCCTCCCTCCCCTGCCTCTTGAACACCGCAAGCCAGCTGATTGCTGTGGGCAGGAGGCAGGGGAAGGAGGGGGGAGGTGTGCCGCGTCCTCGCTCTTCCCACCTCCCTCCTGCCCGCGGAAATCATCTGGTTGCGATGTTCAGGGGGGAGGAGTGAGAACTTGGTGCACAGGCTCCCCCCTCCCTCCTGCCTGCGGCAGTCAGCTGGTTTGCAGTGTTCAGGAGGCAGGGGAGGGAGAAGGAGCTGCCGCACCAAGTCCTCACTCCTCCACTCTCCCTCCTGAACGCCAAAAGCCAGTTGATTGCCGCGGGTAGGAGGCTTGGGGAGGAGGCGGAAGGCACTGATCCATGAGGTCTGCCGGCCTGTGGAAGGCGCTGTGAGAGAAGGGGGGAGCGTAGGGGAGCTGATGGGGGGGCTGCCAGCTGTGGACAAAGCAGGCAGCCAAATGGTGTTATAGCGAAGCATTGCACAACTTTAAATAGGGCATGTTCTGTAATTGAGCAGGGACATAAAATCGAGACAACGTTAAGCGAGAGGACATTAAGTGAGGAGTTACTGTATCTGCATGCAACTGCAGGAAATCTGCCTGCATTTTGAATAGGAGCATTTTCATAGGTAGACTTTTGGTTATAATTTAGAAAAAACTCACAACATTGCAACGTTCACATGATTTCTAAATCTTTTTCTTTAATAGCATGGATCATAAAGTTGCTCATATGTGTAGCAGTCATAAACATAAGGCTGCTTGGTCTTCAGATTCTGAGGTGAATTTACAACTGATCTGGATTTCTTCTGACTTCGTTGTGAGAGTAGTGACAGTCTGTAGGAACCTTTTAGAGTCTACTCCTCAGATTGCTAACCCGGAGCCAGTGATTGACAGAATAGTGAAAATCTTTGATGCTTTATTTTATATGCAAGGTGAGAAGTAGTTATAATTAAAAGCTTTTTGCTGAATTCTGATACTTGGTAAACTTTAAAAATACAGATAGAAGTTGGCTGGTTTGTTGTGATGGATGAATTTAATAAAGTTTAGACTTTCTGCCTGAGCTTAATGTTCCACTTTTCAGTATAGTAACTCCTCGCTTAGCATTGTAGTTATGTTCCTGAAAAATGCGACTTTAAGCGAAACGATGTTAAGCGAATCCAGTTTCCCCATAAGAATTAATGTAAATGAGCGGGGTAGGTTCCAGGGAAATTTTTTTCACCAGACAAAAAACTAACACTCACACTCACACTCTCTCTCTCTCTCTCTCTAGGTTTTAAACAATTTAATGCCGTTCACAGCTATGATGATTGTGAAGCTTGGTTGAGGTGGTGAAGTCAGGGGGTGGAAGAAGGTGGGGTATTTCCCAGGGAATGCCTTGCTGCTAAATGATGAACTAGCACTCGGCTGAGCTGTCCAGGGTTAACACATTGTTATTGTAGCCTTTCACACACTACAGGGCAGCAGGAATGGTGGGATAGCATAGCAGACAGAGACAGACACACACCTTGTGTGTGGGAAAGAGAGAGAGATGCACACTGCCCCTTTAAGTAAGCTAACCCACTCTTAAGTGCATTGTCTTTTTAAGTGGATCAGGAAGTTGAAACAGCAGCTGCTGCCCCAAGCTCTCTGTCTCTCTCTGTCCTTGTCTCCACCCTGCACTATATGGAGAAGGGGTAAGCAGGGTGTAGGAGCAGAGGGAAGGGGGACACCCTGACAGTAGACCTCCCACTCCCTCCACACAGCAAGCAGGAGTCTCGAGGAGTAGCTCCAAGGCAGAGGGCAGGAGCAGCACATGGCAATGAGGGGAGGGACAGCTGAACTGCCGATTGATAGCCTGCTGGGCAGCTGCTGCACAGTGAACTTAGGGGAGCTGGGAAGTGATGGGGGGCTGCTGGTCCACCCTGGTAACATGCCCCCACCAGCTAGCTCCAACGGGCTGCGCTTCCTGCAAGCACTAGACAAAGCAGGAAGCTACTAAATGACGTTAGAAGGGAGCATTGCCCAACTTTAAATGAGCGTGTTCCCTAATTGATCAGCAACCAAACAACATTAACCAGGACAACTTTAAGCGAGGAATTACTGTACACAATAGGAATCCTAGATGTATTAAAGGCAATTTCATCAACTGGGAGGTTGTGGGAAGACTTTTCTCTGTGGAACACATCCGTTTTGAAAACTAGTAAACTGTGTTTCCTTTTTCATTTGTGTGTGCTTCTGTTGTCTCTCTTCTTCTTTGGATAAAACCAATGTGTGGACAGTGACTGTGCCTAAGAAATGAACTTTGTAGATGGTACTTTTTCACATAACTTTAGAATGTTTTGATCTAATACATAATAGCTTTACTGTTTCATTTCTGAAATGCAGAATTCTGATACAGGGGTGGATTGGTACTGTACTTCTCTTTCGGAGAATATAATGTATTCTACACTGTAACTAAATGAAGTATAATATACACATCCATTTTGTAAGCCATGTAGACCAACAAATGTGGTTTTATGTGGGTTTTCCCTAGGGAAGAGCCATCTTAATGATCAGATTCTTGAAAATGTATGTGGAATGTTATCTCTGCCATGGATGTATGGACATTCTGATGACGCTTCTTTCAAGCTGTCTCCTTTCAGCTCAGATCTTCTAAATCTGAGCCAACAGATTGCAAATAGTTTCTGTAAGTATGGGTACCATATTAGAGCTCTTCTATGATTGCATATTTGTATTTAATATACTGCATATGCATTGCTGTTCCTTTCATATGGGCTTCATAAATCCATTTGTTAGTGATAAATAGGAAGCATAACTTTTATGTGCCAAGCCTTACCTATTAACTTATGTTCAGCATAAAATTTTACTGAAGATTCTAGCCCATGTGGTTGTATGAATAATCTTCTGAATGTGAACTGATGCAGTGTTGTATCCATGAATATCCAGTCAGTCTGACACAATAGAGAACAGTGAACTGGCCAACCAAATCCTCAAATCTGTATCTCTTTCCAGTCATATGTTGCATTTGAGAGGTGGTGTTTAAAGTGCCAGAAAGCTGTCATAGAAGATTAGGGTTGGAAGAGACCTCAGGAGGTCATCTAGTCCAACTCCCCGCTCAAAGCAGGACCAAGTCCAACTAAATCGTCCCAGCCAGGACTTTGTCAAGCAAGGCCTTAAAAACCTTTAAGGATGGAGATTCCACCACGTCCCTAGGTAACCCATTCCAGTGCTTCACCATCCTCCTAGTGAAATAGTTTTTCCTAATATCCAACCTAGACCTCCCCCACTGCAATTTGAGACCATTGCTTCTTGCTCTGTCATCTGCTACCACTGGGAACAACCTAGCTATCAAAGGCTGCTATCAAATCGCCCCTCACCCTTCTGCAGTCTAAATGAGCCCAGTTCCCTCAGCCTCTCCTTGTAAATTATGTGCCCCAGCCCCCTAATCATTTTTGTTTCCTTCCACTGGCCTGTCTCCAATTTGTCCACTTAGCCAGTTGGTCCCCAGCCTGTAGCAGTGCATGGGATTCTTGCATCTTAAGTGCAGGACTCTGCACTTGTCCTTGCTGAGCCTCATCAGGTTTCTTTTGGTCCAGTCTTCCAAGCTAGCTGGTTTCTTTATGATTTATAAGGACTCCAAAGTCTATCTCTCTTTTTAGTAGTAAGTGTGTTAGTTGTCTCTTTAGATATCAATATATCGCCAAACAGCTTCTGCAAGGACTGTGTCACATACAAATATGGAATTATTAGGGGAACACCTCTGAACATGAATAAGCATGTTAAATGGTAAAAATAGAGTTGGTTTGGGAAAGAAGTTTCTTACAATGTTAACTTGGCCACACCGTATACCTTTGTTTTATGGCCTGTGTTAATTGTTAAGGCTGCAAGTTTGTCACGAAGGTCATGGAAGTCACGGATTCCATGACTTTCTGTGACTTCTCCAGTGGCTGGTATTGACCCAGTGGCTGCCCGAGCAGCCAGCAGCAGCAATTTGGATGTGTGGGAGGGGGCTCAGGGCTAGGAGCAGGGGTGTGTATGGAGTGCTTACCTGGGTGGGGGGCCTCCTGCAGCTCCTAGGCAGTGGAGGGGCATCTCCGTGCTGCGCGCTGCCTGGGCCTGCAGGCCCTGCCCCCGCAGCTCCCATTGGCTGCTCTTGTGGTGGGATCAGCGGAGGAGCCCCTGCCTCTGCCACCTAGGAGCTGCAGGGACAGAGCTCGTAGGAAGCCCCGCCAACACCCCCACCCCCAGCACCAGCGCAGGTCCCGGGTCATCTCCCCCAGCACCTGCAGCGCCACCGGACCGCCTCCTCTAACCCCCCCTCCCCCCCGCAAGCACCGCCACCAAGTTTTAGTCACAGCAGGTATTTTTAGTAAAAGTCATGGACAGGTCACCGAGCTCATGAATTTTTGTTTACAGCTGGTGACCTGTCCATGACTTTTACTAAAAATACCCATGACTAAAATGTAGCCTTATATGAGAACAATATGGCTAGGTTAACACTGATGAGAAAAAAAGTAGCTTATTTAAATGAGCAAAGATTATAACAAAAGAAATGGTGAATATAAACCATAGCATATTAAGTCTGTTTGCAAAACCTGAGGCATAGGTGTGCCTTGTATTAATTGCCTTAAAGAAATTGTCTCATATTTCTCCAGTATATTTTCTTTCCACCAGTTTGTCTTGTTCTTTCTATCCTATTGGTAACAATAAAGAACTAATAGTATTCAAAACCTTCTGTAATGTTTGATTTTTGTTTTGTTTTTTCTCCCTCTTCCCTTCCATAGCACCTCAAACTCAGTCGCACTGTGTATTCCTTCTGTCTCTGTTCCCAAAAAACATATGTTTGGATTGGAGAAAATGTGTTTACCATTGGGCACTACAGAGTCCCCATGAAGTCATCCGAGCTAGTTGTGTTAAAGGATTCCCTGTCCTCCTGCACCAATTAAGTGTGAAATCCTACAGCATAATTCCCAAATCTCTCTTGTATGTATTAGTGCTGCTTTCACTTTTCCGATTACATGCTTGAAAAAGAAAACTAGTACAGGAATGTTAGTGTTGGTGGATTGTTTTTATTATTTATTTATATAGCATCCAAAATATCCTAGGATCTCTCAGAATATATAAAAGACACATTCTCTGCCCATCAATCTTAGTCTAGATAAACAAAAACAAACACAGAGAAGGGGGTTCATTGTGCAACAAACTGTGAAAGAAGTTATGCTTGTGCCTCATAGCTTTTTATACAGTCCCATTCTGTTTTATTTCACCTGTTCCCCTCCCATGTAACTGGTCAATTTTGTACACACATCCTGCTTATTCCTGTGGTAGTATGCCAGATTAAAGATACCTTCTTTCTCCATCTACGTTCTACCCTGTCCACCTCCCTTGTAGATTTAGCACAGAGTTTGAGGCAATGACAAAAAAGAAAAACAAATAGCCATTATAGAGAGCAACTATTTATGAAAACACTTTTTAAATTGAACTTGTTAAATATATGGAAATTATTATTGAATGTATTGCATATAAAATACAAATGACTCATTACGTGATATACTGAAGATTTTTTTTCTTCTTTATTTACAGAGACCAAATCAATGACGTATCTGAGTTAGTCAAGAAGGCTTGTGCCAGTATTGCTGGGAAATTAGCTTGCTGTCTTGCTGGGACATTTAATTTAAGTCCTCATTTAACAGAACCTGATATTGAGCATGTGACATATGATATTTTATGTAGCAGCCTCACGGTGATCTCTGCTCATGAAAATGCATGTTCAGTGAAAGCCTCCATTTTCAAGCCATTTTTTAATCTTCTTGAAAGCAAAGTACCTAGTTCAGTAAAGCTAGGTAAAGTGATTTTTTTTTCTTAGCCTTCACACACTTACGCAGTATACTAAAATTACTTGCACTGTCCTTTTTCACCACGCGACTTCTGTGTTGTATTCCTTTTCTCAATCTACAACTTGTACAGTAGGTGAGAAGAAGAGTATTTGTGTATGGTCTGACAACACAACTTATGTGTTGGTAAGTCTGAGCTGTGATACTTCACCGCTGAGTGCCCTCAACTCGTGTTGAAGTCAACGAGGATTGTGGTTGCTTAGCGTTTAGCACTAAAGGCCTCTCCTTAATTGTTAACTTGTGTCTTCTATTTAATACCTTTCACTGATTCCACTCTCTTTTGTCTTTTTTTTGTCTCCCATCCCATTTTTCTCACTCTTTATTTGCTTTCTTTTAAGTATGTTATAAATTAATATTAGACCTCCTTCCCAAATAGGTCAAGGACTTGACTTTTGAAATGGCTGATGAATATGCAAGCTTTCTGGAAGCAAGGAGAAATTGTGCTCATGATATTTTCCATTGGCTGTAGCTGTCAGAAGCAAAAAAAATGAATGTTTGACATATCATATCAGCTTCTGTTCCTCAACCCACACAACTGACATCTTAATATTTTTATTGGCTAACGTACAGTCAGCATTCACAAACTAGTTATGGTGATGCACAGCATAAGCAAACTACAGTAGCCACTTGTGTATTTCTGTACACCATATTGCTCAACAAATGTCACTATAGATATATAAACATGAACTTTCAAGCATGGTTAACTTAACATCTACAACTAACATCTGATACTAAGTCCAATTAAATCTAATATCTACTGGAGGGATAGCTCAGTGGTTTGAGCATTGACCTGCTAAACCCAGAGTTGTGAGCTCAATCCTTGAGGGGGCCATTTGGGGATTGGCCCTGCTTTGAGCAGGGGGTTGGACTAGATGGTCTCTTCCAACCCTAATAATCTATGATTCTATGTAGTTACTCATTCTGTATCTTTCAGTAGAAGTCTAACATTTGATATAAATCTGAATTACAAATAGCTATTATGTTTGACACTTTTTTAAATAGCTGTATGAAATATAAAACAGGCTGTTTGATGTTTTTGTGTATTATTTCATCATTAACGATTCAGGTACGTTTTTAAAAGAATAAAAAACATTTATTTTTCTTTTCCTTCTTCAACCCATTTCTCTCTCCCTTAGCATTTATAGAGAATGTACCTCATCTTTGCAAACATCTGGACTTCAGAGATGATGAATCGGATGTAAAGATTCTTGTTGGAGCTTTACTAAATCTAATGGAAGATCCAGATAAAGATGTAAGAGTGGCATTCAGTGACAATATCAGGAACATACTGGCATCTTTGGACTCCGAGGAAGGATTCATAAAAGAGGTGAGCCCAAGATTTCTGTTCTAATGCCAAAAATGCAAAACTGTCACAACAAAAATAATCTTGTTTAAATTAATGTGTTTGAATACTTTTTCCATTTCAAATTTTGTCTTTTCAGCTTTTTGTTTCAAGAATGAAAGAGGCCTATACAAATGCTAAAATATCAAGAAATAATGAGTTGAAGGATACATTAATTCTAACAACAGGGGATATTGGAAGGTACCTTTTGATTGTATGTTTTATTTTGAACATTCATAAGTATTTTCAGTTGATAGTTACGAGAAACTTCTTGCACAAGTGTGAATACAAGAATACTACTCTTCAGAGCTCCATCTTTGCAGATACATCCACACAGGCAGACCCTTGCAACTGTACTGAGCCTGGGTGTATTCACTAGGGTTCCATGTGGAAGGGTCTTCTGTCAGAGGTCCAATTGTGTAGGATCAGAGCCCAAGTGACAGTATTTTTTTTTCTTTAGGAAAAGATGGAGCATTATAATTGGGTTTGCAAGGATTAGATTTTTATTGAGAAACGTTGATTTCACTATACACACACAAACTGACAAATATTTCCACCTCTGATTATTTAAATTTACAGATGGCCGAAGTTTAAAAAATAAAATAAAAAGCTGCTTGAGAACTGGAGCTTGATTTAAGGATATGTACTTTGTATGTTTTGATGTGTTGTTGACAGTTTGCTTTAACGGTTCAGTATTTAACTTTTTTAATCTAATTGTCTACTATCACTAAATAATTATTGTCTGACACTCCCATAATTTCCTAAAAGTGTGAAAATTTAAATTGATAAAATAAAGATATTATCCGTAATTAATTTTAAAAGTTCAATTCTGCCAAGCCTAATAATAATTAATAAAGACAAATCTATTCAAAAAGTAAGTCTCTATGCTAAATAGTGATTAAATACTATATATTCATATTTGTTGAAATCATCTGTTCTTTACCACGGCGTCCATTTTGTGTACAATAGGATATTATATAAAAATACAGTGACAGATTGTATTTATCATGGTAACCTGCATATGTTAGAGATAGTCTCACTAGTGTTGTAACTAGCATTTCATGCTAACAGTGCAATTTTTTTCTGCTCACTTTTGAAAGGGCAGCGAAAGGGGATTTGGTGCCATTTGCGCTCTTGCATTTGTTGCACTGTTTGTTGTCAAAGTCAGCATCTGTGGCTGGAGCAGCATATACGGAAATTAGAGCACTGGCTGCTGCCAAGTCTATAAAACTGCAAGCCCTTTTCAGTCAGTACAAGAAACCTATCTGTCAGGTGAGGAAAAAGAGTATTACTTTTGGGAGCACACATTATATTGCTAGGTTGCAAAAGAAAACATTGCCTCACAGATATGAATTTGTGTGGCAGTGTTTTCCCCATTCACTTTTAAAAGTGGTGCTGAAAGTAAAATTTTAAAAAAACTTTTGTTTTATATAGAGTACAAACAGGAATTCTGTTTGACATAATTTTTTAAGAGAAATTAACCTTTTCAAGGAAGACTGGGACTCTTACTTTTGACTGGGTTTGTGACACCAGCAGTGTCATTCTGTTTCCCTCTCATGTCCCAGCTCCCTAAGTATTGAAATAATAGAACCACGTAATCTTTTGCATTATATGGCACACTTCCTCATGGGATCTACTTTTAAAATTGATATTACTTTTGACCTTATGTTACAATCATAATGCAACAGTGATTTTTCCCACAGGTTATTTAAAAGGTTAAGTTTCAGTTTTGGTCATTCTCAATTTAGTGTAAGTGGAAGAAAAATGTAGACAGGAAGAAAGAGAAGCTATAACTTTTACCCTTAGTTTAAGTGCTTGGCTGTATATCTTTGTTCAGTGTGGATTTTATGTTCTGGAGGTGGAAAACTAATATTGAAAGTTATCTTTTTTTAATGTTTAGTTTTTAGTGGAATCCCTGCATTCCAGCCAGATGGCAGTACTTTCTAACACTCCAAGCCAGAGTAATGAGCTACAAAAACAAGAGGCTGATCATCAGAGAAGGATGGCCCTGGACACATTAGCTGAAATTGCCAATGTATTTGATTTCCCAGACCTCAGCCGCTTTCTGTCTGTGAGTTGATAGTTCTTTTTTACTTCTGAATTTTGTGAGCTTTGATTTTTAAAAAAATTTTAGTCCACTATCTTCCTGTAAATCTTTTAACTCTGGATTTGTTTCTTAACCCCCTCCTCCTCTAATTGTTGGTAGCTATAACTTGGGATAATTTAGAATTGCTGCTGGCAACTTAAGCAGGGAGGAGATGTTCAATCCAGAAACTGCTGCATATTGAGCTGTAGTAGTGGTTCAGAGTGTGAAGGGAGGCGAACTACCCAAGTATTAAACATAAGTACTCATTTGCTCAAAGTATTTATTAGCTTGTGCAGCTTCTGAGTAGATAAGATGTTCAGTCAAAAGTCTCTATTTTGAGGCAATTTTTTGAGCCCTCATTCAGGATATTTTTTCCCCTACTCTCTAAGTAACCTTCTGTTCTTTGTTTCAAGCAGAAAATACCAAGGTGCCCTGGTTAAATAACATCTTCATTTGTTGCCCTCATTAATATTAACACTGCTTATTTTCTTTAAGGTCAAAGGACTTGTCTATACTGCCCTGCAGTTTGGACTACAAGAGTATGAATAGCAGTGCACACCGAAGTTCTGCGCTGTAACTTCCCGTGTGACTGCCACAGATGTGAACTATAGGTTCCTAGTATCAGAGGGGTAGCCGTGTTAGTCTGGATCTGTAAAAGCAGCAAAGAGTCCTGTGGCACCTTATAGACTAACAGACGTATTGGAGCATGAGCTTTCGTGGGTGAATGCCCACTTCGTCGGATGCATGCGTCTGTTAATCTATAAGGTGCCACAGGACTCTTTGCTGCTTTATAAGTTCCTAGTTTGCGTTAATGTTGTCCTGTTTGAAGAGGACTACTTTAATGTGAACTAGGAACATAGCCAAAGTTTTCACACAAGTTCAAACTTTTTTGATCAGCATCTGGTTTGTTGGTAGTGGGGAAACGTGCAACAGTTGGACAGGACAAAGTGTTCTGGCTGTGTTTTTTTTGTTTTTGTTTTCCTCCAGTTTTCCTTTTGTTGAGAGGTTAACTAGACGAAACTATACTTTCACTTGCCATTTGTATGGATTCATATATCGTGTTATTGCAGCCCTATGAAATTACTCTTTCCATTAGTCTTTCTATGACTAAGATATTTTCTCTCTAGTATCCCTGTTGGTTCGCTCTCACTAAGTCAATCTTAAATCAAGATATACATCTACCCCGATATAACGCTGTCCTCGGGAGCTAAAAATCTTACCGCGTTATAGGTGAAACTGCGTTATATTGAACTTGCTTTGATCTGCCAGAGCGTGAAGCCCTGTCCCCCTTGGAGCACTGCTTTACCGCATTATATCCGAATTCGTGTTATATCGGGTCGTGTTATATCAGGGTCGAGGTGTAATAGGTGTACAGGTATAATTTCATATTGGCATGCCAAGATTAAATACAGATTTTTTTCTGTAAGTGTTGTGCTTTTAATTTGTCAGCGAACCCTGCAAGTTCTACTGCCTGACCTTGCTGCCAAAGCCAGTCCTGCAGCATCTGCACTTATCCGAACCATAGCAAAACAGCTGAATGTAAACCGAAGAGAAATCCTAATCAACAACTTCAAATACATCTTTTCCCACTTGGTCTGTTCCTGTTCTAAGGATGAGCTGGAGCGAGCACTTCATTACCTCAAGGTAACTTGAGCATTTGCCAGCTTTAAATGTGCAGATTAGGAGCAATAACAGATGACAAGCTGGGGATATTTTTTCCTCTTTAAACACAATATATTAAAGACATGAGAAGTTATTACACTAATTTTGTTTCTTAAATGTATTTTTTGTATACAGAGAATAGTTTTTTCAGCTTATAGTCAGTTCCTTTTGGTTGTGAACAAATGTCTTCAGAGCTGGCAGCTAAATTTAGAGCTCTGCCTTGGAAGGTTTGAATTGTCTGTTATATGAATGTAATTTTTTTCTTAGAACTATTGGACTCAAAGGGTTCTTTCCATAAGACAATCTACCTTGTATATCTTGCGTATAATAAAAATTGTTTTTTCTCTGCTGTTGGTATTGATTTATAGAATGAAACAGAAATAGAACTGGGCAGCTTGTTGAGACAAGACTACCAGGGGTTGCATAATGAATTATTGCTACGTATAGGAGAGCACTATCAGCAGGTCTTCAATGGTTTGTCAATATTGGCTTCATTTGCATCGAATGATGACTTGTATCAGGGACCCAGAGACATAACATCACCTGAGCTAATGGTAAGGAGAAATAAGTTACATTTGTTTTTAATTCAACAATCTCCTTCTCCACTGTGAGAAAGGGTAAAGGAAATGTAGTAAATTTTGAGCACCTCTTAAAAATTAATAATATGTAAAAACCTGAAGAAATTTTAATATTTAAGTACCCTACATTAAATAGAACTTCTGTAATGTGGAGACAAAACACACAAATAAGTATAAAAATGCACAACCTGTTGAAGAAACTTCCATATAATTGAAGTAATAGAACGGTGTCTGTGCAGTGAGTGATATTTCTGTAAATGCCTTTCTCAAAGTAAATTATATATATATTGGAGGATCTTTGTTTCCCCTTTGGGTTGTGTGTTAGCTTATCTCAATAGATTCCCTTTTTATTTTACCATAAAGATATGCTTACAGTGAAATGTCTTTCCATTCACTTTATGCAGTCAGGCAAAATGTGAAACCTGACATGCTGTTAAAAAAATTAATAATATGCTGTGAAACTTACTTAAACAAGGAAATATAATGGATAAATTGTCTCAATTTAATATTTAATCTCTAAATATTTCAGAATGTCTTATTGGTAAAAGTTGTGTTTTTGGTTTTTTTTAGGCTGATTATCTACAACCTAAATTGCTGGGTATCTTGGCCTTTTTTAACATGCAGTTATTGAGCTCCAGTGTTGGCATTGAAGATAAGAAAATGGTGAGTGAACATCAGTTTGAACAGTAAAACAAGGACAAGTATAAGGTGTTTTCAGGCAACGTGATGGTCAGCACAGTAAGTTGCCTTGCAAAGATTCAGTTGTTGCTTTGAAATTGGTATTAAGCTCCATGGCAAAATCTGAAAATTCTGCAATTCTGAGGTAATACCTTTTAGCCAGGAGAAATGTGCCAGGTTCTCTTTTAAGCAGCCTTTTCTGGCAGATGAGTGGTGCTGACCCTTTCTGTGGAGCTGCTTCTAGTTGAAATTAAATAACCTCTGCCTTGCAAAATCTAAAGGTCACCTTTGCATCTCTTTCCTCCTTTTGATATTGTAGAGTTCTTTTTGAGATACTCTCATCTTTACATTATATGGCTCTGTCCTTGCTTGATTTGCCTCTTAACTTAAGTGAGCACTCCTTCCACCTTATCTATATTGACTCCTCTTCTTCCCTCTCTCTGTTGTTCCTAGAAGTCTGTCCTCCCATGATCTCTTGTCTTGCTTCCAGGCTGATGATTCTCAAATCTTCCTCTGGACCCAGACATTTCCTCCATAGTCTAGGCTCACATTTCTTCCTGTCTTTCTGAGATCTCCTGGATATTCTGCCACTCTCTCAAATGTAACAAGGCTAAAACATCTGCTTAACTTTCACAGCTATATACCGTACTCTTCCTCTGCTTTCTTCATCATAGCCATTGACAGCTCCACTATTTTCCTCGTCATTCAAGCTCACTAATTCAGTTCCACTCTGTTGTTTTTTTCCCAACTAGTCTCTTGTCAAATCTTATTACTCTCCCTCTATAACATTTCTAAAATCCGTCCCCTCTTCTATCCCACTGTTGATTCATGACATGGTTTTCTCCTTTTTTTTTTTTTTTTCTTTTTTTTGCCTGGACTGCTGTAGCCACCACTTCCTCTGGCTTTACTGACTCTTCCTTCAGTCTATCAAACATGTTGCCACTAAAGTAACCTTGTTTTTGTTGTCGCCCCTTGAATCCCTTTGTTGGCTTCTTGTCTATTTGAACATCAAATTTAAACTTCTTCTCACTTTCTAGGTGCTGCATAAATCTACCCCTGCTTACATCTCAGTATTTGATTCTCCCTGTTCTTCTGCCCTCCTCCTGCCCTCCTACGTTCTGCCTCTGCTCCGCTGAATCTTTCCACTCATGTCTTTATGGCCCTTTTTGTCTGGAAGCATCTTCACACTCTGCCTTTTAAAGTCCATATTTAAAAATCTCCTTTCATCTAATTTTTATGATTTACCGCTGAAGTTATTTGAATATCCTTCCTTGCCCTAACTTATTCCTGAATTTCTTCTTTCATGCTTCATACACGTTTAACATCCTTTATTTATTGTAATCCTCATCCTTTTCTTCCCTTTCGTTGTCATTTCTTATTTATCTCTCTTCTGTCTTGAAGAGCTTACATGCTAAAGTAATCCTATTTTTTTATTTGTTTAAAGTGCCATGCATACTAAGGGCACTATATAAGTATTAAACAATTCTCCAGCATGAGGACTTCTAGATAGGGGGAAGTGAAATTTGGGGAGCCTGGAAGATTCTTTCCCTGCTTCTTAAAATGTGAAGAGAAAATTTATTATTTTCTGAATAGAATATTTTTATACAAAGGGAATTTATTACACATGCTTACAGAAGGTAATGTTTAATGGAAAGATTACATGGATCTTGTGAAATGTAAAAAGAAAAACGTTGTGTTCTGTTTATACCATTTAAGAGAATGACCATGTCCAAAGTTTGAAGTTTTAAAGGGAAAAAGTGAAATATAAATCCATATTCATTTTCATTCTTTTATAACAGAAATTTGCTAGTCATCTGATTATTGTTCCCCAAAGACTACATGAAGAATCACTGTAAATTCTGTAATGGTGGAAGCTTATGGCTCATATTCTTATTGTTGCAAACTATTTTCTTCTTTGAGAGAAGAATTCATTGTGATGCTTATATAATGGCATGATTACAGAATTATTGTGGACTTCCAGAAAACTTGATGTGTCAATATTTCCCTTTATTAAATTGCTGAGAATTCTACAAAGTGCTAAACTGGAGGATGGGAGGTTTAGAGCCCCAGTCCTCACCAGACCATGATTTGGTTTGCTTGCAGAGTCCTTCCCTGCTTGTGGCACTCAGGGGATTCTCCAAAGAAAACAAAACGAACAAAAAGGTTCTTTTCTCTCTCTCTCTTCTGAGACAGGGATAATCAGAATAAAAGAAACCAAGGTGGTCAGTCTCTTGGACAGTCTTTTTTGTTACCCCTTTGGGGTTTGGCTTATCTGCAGGTGTAGCATCTTTAATCAGGGTTAGGATCTGCCTTCAGCCCTTTCTTTTGGGTCATTCCCACTTTAAACCTGGTCCATGCAGTCTCAGGAGTCACAAGGTCTGTGACTGTCTTCTTTGATATTGATCTGTCCCTATAGCTTGCAGTCTCTGAAATACAGCGCTCTTCTCCCTAGTCGTCATCCCTTCCTCTGTCAGGCTTTGCCTTTTTAAGCTTTCTCTCTCAAGGCAGAGCAAACCTTTCTAGGTGGGCCTGGTTAGTGCTGGCTGAGCCCAGAAGAATTTGTTAGCCTTCTCTTATTAGAGGGACGGTGTGCCCTCACAAATCCTAGAAAGCTATTGGGCAGAGTAACCCACCATATGTTCTATGTAGGCATTATAACCATAAGCTGCAAGGAGAGATGACAGCAGTAAAGCTTCTCTTCAACAGTTAGTGTTCAGCATTGAGAAGACCATGATCAAGATGATGACAACCACTATATTACTTTGAGCAGCAAAAAGATCTTGAAGGGAGTTCTAAAGTCTTGAAGATAAAACTGTTATAGGAGTATGAGACAAGTGATGAATGAAAGTCCTTAATAATTAGCTGAAACTAAAATGAGACCGAATTTCAAATTCCAATACAAATTCTCTGCATGATAGCTGCCCTTCCTTTACAATCAACTTACTGAATTACTGTAATAGTTGTATGTGATTGAAATCTCTTCAGGTCAAAGAGCCGTTTACTCAATAGCCTTGCTATTGCAGCTAATCAAGACACTATTGTATACAAATACAGTAGAAATTTGGAAGTTGCTTAATGGTTTCAAAGAAAATGGTGTGTGGTTTTAATTTTGACCATAAAGTTTTAAATTAGTGTTAATTAAATTAATGATTTAACTAAATTCTTGTATAAAACTTTCAGCTGAAAACTATGGACAAAAGTTAACATCTAACAGTTAATTGCTTATTTCACTGTATAGTTAATTTATCAAATATCTATTTTGTTCAAGAGAGCTTTCCTTATTTTCAGGCCTTAAACAGTTTGATGTCTTTAATGAAGCTTATGGGTTCCAAACATATCAGTTCAGTGAGAGTGAAGATGATGACTACGCTGAGAACAGGCTTAAGATACAAGGATGACTTTCCAGAGTTATGCTGCAGGTGAATTGACAATGTACTCAGACAGAAATTTATTTCAAATTCTGTGTATGGGTGTTCTGGTGTATACCTATAGCTCATGAAATTAAAATTATTTTAAATACTTAATGTTTGCATCTCATGAGTCACTTAAAATGCCCATATGCAGAAAAGAATATTTATTTGTTGTTTTTCCTTTTCATTTAGATCGTGGGACTGTTTTGTTCGATGCCTGGATCATGCGTACCTTGGCTCCCTACTCAGTCATGTGATAGTAGCTTTGTTGCCCCTCATACATGTCCAGCCAAAAGAAACTGCAGCAATATTTTATTTTCTCATAGTTGAGAACAGGTATTGTGACTGGAAATATTTTGCATATGCATTAGTGGCTCAAGTATGATAGTGGGAGTGGTAACAACCCTTATATTAAAACTGTCTAATAATGGTAAGGGTTTTTTGTAGTGTAAAGTTATTTTTCAAGAGTTCCAACACCTCCATAACTTGCAGCAAACTTTGAAATTTGGCAGCAGATGCTCCTGTGAGGTGTCTTTAGTTGGCCAAGCCTTAACAAATTTTCATGAAATCACGTTCCAGTCTGTTGAAAGATTGCCATTTTCCTGCTTGTGTATTTCTTAATACAGCTTGCTGCCAAAATCCATTGATAATTCCATTAGCACTGCACATACACTGCCCCGTTGTCTTCCCTCTGTCATTTTGTCTATGGCATGCTGTGACAATGGGGATCACCCCTCTTAGTGCTGGTTTTTCCCCATCAAACTATCCTTGGACTAAGGGGAAGATGTACTGGGCTGGGAACCAAAGGACCATGGTTCTAGACTTGTTTGTTCCAGTGACAGGTGTTAATAATTCTGTGCCCTTCACAACCATGTTATTGAGTCTGACCTCTTATCTCACTGAGAGGTCATATAGACTGGGAATAGAATCCAGGTCTCTAACATTATAGACCCAAGTCTTAGTAATTAGCCATCTGTATTTCAGAAAAATACGGCGGGGGGGCGGGGGCGGTTTTAATCCTTGAGAGGGGGCCACTTAGGGATTTGGGGCAAAATCAATACTTGGTCCTGCTAGTGAAGGCAGGGGGCTGGACTCGATGACCGTTCAGGCTTCCTTCCAGTTCTATGAGATAGGTATATTTCCACATATAAAAATCTTCCAAATCTTAGTCAAGAACTATGTTGCCTATAAAACAGTGGTGGGCAACCTGCAGCCCACGGGCCACACAGCCCATCAGGGTAATCTGCTGACAGGCTGCCAGAACGTTTGTTTACATTTGCACGGCCGCCCTCAGCTCCCAGCAGCCACGATTCACAGTTCCTGGCCAATGGGAGCTGCTGGAAGCACTATAGCTTAAGCAATCGTGGGAGAACATTGGTTTGCTATATTGGTTGACTTTGGGTAGATACCTTTTATGTGTGTTTGGAAGCAAAACAAACCCTTCTCCCAGTTCCCAGAAGGAGGAGAGCTGCACCTCTCTGAGGGAATGTCTACACTGCAGCTGGGAGTGTTGTTCCCCGCTTGAGTGAACAGGTGAGCGTTAGCTCTGCTTGAGCTATTTTTCTTAATGTAGCAGCGTGGTCAGGGGTAGCCCAGATGGCACCTCAGGCTAGTTGCCTGAATACACACCTGCCTAGTTGTTTTAGGCACATACTGAAGTGGCTAGCCTGAGCCACCACCCATGCTACCGCTGGCTACACAGTTATATTTAGCACGTTAATTTAAGCAGAGCTAACATGTCTGTCTACCGGAGCTGAGAAGCATGGTACCAGCTGCAGTGTAGACGTACCTTGAGAGGGATTGAGTGATGGATGGAGAAGCTGAAATGCTCCCACGATTGGAAAGAATTGTCTTTTAAGAGACCAAGTTGATTATGGGAGGGGGAAAGAACACTGTTATTTCAGATAAAGTCCAGTAGCTAGATAAGTAAATGTTTTTGTTTTCTTTTAGTTAGGTTAACTAATTAAATGAAATCTTATTTCTAACATATTGAATGCATTTTATCCTATTTTTCACCAAAGCTCTATTCTTCTATTGTTACTACATTTTATTACTTTATTTTGATAGCCTTGTAAGATTTTCTGACCCAAATTTAATTTGTACTAATTTCTTTATCTTTGTAATATTTATTAAAAAAACAAACAAACATTATTAGAGATGCAGTACAAGACTTTCTTCATGAAATATATTTTCTTCCTGATCATCCTGAACTGAAAGAAATTCAAATAGTCCTTCAAGAATATAGAAAGGTACAGCTTTAATATTTTTATGTACCTAAAGAATTAATGATGTAAAGCCAGGTATTATATGTTATGTTGATTAATATATTATGGGTGAGATTTTTCAAAGAAATCTAGGGGATTTAGCCAACACATTTTCACTTAATTTTAATTTAATGGAAAATGTGTCTCTAAATCCCTTACTGTTTTGAAAATCTCAACCGTTGTGCTTCTCTTTGAAGAGAATGTGTGTTCACAAAATGGCAGGCTAATAGGGTAAAAATCTAGATATATGCATGTGTAAATTTCCTAATTGAAATGAGGCATTATCCTTTGGTCAGTGCAGGAGACTGGAAACAAAGATAGACTACTGGATTCAGTTCCTAGCTCTGCCATAATTCTCTGTATGATGTTGTGGAAACTGAAGTTAAGTTACTTGGCCAGCTATACAATAGAGATAATACTTATACAGATAAAGGAAAATTTGTTAATGTGTACCACACAGATTCTCATTGATACATTACACTCCCAGAGTAGTATAAGAGTTAATATTTCTATAATTAATTTTGAGTTCCCTGTATCTTATGTGCTTTATTTAATATTCTTCATAATCTTAAAAACACTTCACTCCTTACCAGCTTAGTTTTTCTAACAGGATATTCATTGTTAAAAGCTATCAAATACTATCGTATTCAGAATATGAAATCCTAAACTGGTACCTATAAAATATCACCTTATAATGAAGAATACTGTGAAGAAAACCATTGCTTTTTGGAATGCCCTTTTGCCCTTGATCCAAGATAGCCCAAATTTGTTATTTGCAGGGCACAGTGCAGGGCCTATTTCTTTTGCCTTGCCATGGAAAGGCATTACAAGATGTGGGGGGAAGGAACCTATCTGAAGAGTTACTGTTGGTAGGAGTAGTGAGCTGATTAAATAGTATTCCATTTGGTAATGTTAAATTTGTGGCAGGGTGCTCAGGGTGTGCGTATGGGAACTCTTTAGTTTTCTAAATTGAAAGAAAATAAAACTGAAAACCTTCTGTCAATATGACACCTTTTATGAGAACAAAATTAATTTAAATATGTTTTCCTCCCACTGTGAGCAAACAACTATGGGGTATGGATATGGGTTTAGGAGACTTCTACTTTAAAAGGTGGCTGATGTGTACTTTCTTATGTTTTTTAGGTGCATTTTAACCATGTTCCTAATGTGGTTAATCATTGTGCTATACACTTTGTGTATTTTTGTTCAGGAGTCCTCCAAAAGCAGTGACTTGCAGACAACACTTCAGCTATCCATGAAAGCTATTCAGCATGAGAATGTAGATGTTCGTATCCATGCACTGACCAGTCTGAAGGAAACATTGTATAGAAATCAGGTATAAAAAGCTGTTATATTGAATGCAGTTAAAGATGAACTGTGATACTGTCTGGACCAACAGTATCATTTTCCTTTATCTTGGGATGTTATTTTCTCTTACAATAAGCAGCAAGGTAGATAAGGTGGCTTTGTGCAGTTTACCCATATAGAGGTCCTTTGACTTCAGAATGGGTGAGGTGGTAGGTTCCCATCTAACTTTCTCTTTTTGACAGGGTTTTCAAACCCTACTTTTTGTGCTGGATCCTTGCTGAATCAGAACTGAATGAGCAGTGCTAGCCCAGCATTGCAAGAAATAAGTTAATCCAGAACTGAAATAGGATTTTGTAATTGGACTGTTACTGGGAAAAATAATTTGCTATTTTTTGTTCTCCATTAAAGCACTTTCTGGTTTAACAGGCTGCATTAACAAATCCATCATCCCAAGTGATGTAAGTAAAACAACCTAATTTTCTAGTGCAGACCACGACCATAGCTTAAGTCAGCACTTGCCCTGCTTGCTACCCCTTAACACCGGCCTTGGTTTTATATATAGAAAGACAGTTGTTGTGGCACAGTTGGGCTGTAGAGTTTCTATAGCATGTTAGGGGGGCCTCGGAAAGAAAAAGGTTGAGAACCCCTGCCTTAAGTAATTCTTAACTTGTTCTTTCCCTATTTTAGCCTCAGATCCTACCTGTTTTATGTTTGTCATTCATTTACAACAAACCTCTTTGGTGAAAACTGAAACAAAGAAGGCATTTAACACGTCAGCCCTTTGCTGCATTTTCTAACTCAACCATATTGTGCTCAAGAATATTTACGAAGTGGTTGATGGATGAGAGAATGTATTCCCATATGTACTCACTAATGCCAGAACTATTTACAGATGGCCATGAGTAATAGCAAGGCATTTCCTCTAATTTATGAAGCCAGATAAGAGATTGAAAGTTGTCCTTGTATAAGAGATTGTAAGTTGTCCTTGTGTGTTTTGTGTGTTATGACTTCTGTTGTGTTGATACGTTAATAAATGGCTGTCAGATTGGCTCTCTTTTATGGTGAAATATTGGGCTATGTAATTTCTCATTAGGACAAATCCTTCCTGTAATTATGTGCATTTGTGCGATTAACAAGTTATTTAACAAAATTAAATAGATAAGAATAAGGTTTAAAGTAATGTGTGGGACAATATCTGTTTTGTTTGTTGAATTGTAACCAGGCTTTATAAAAAGGCATTGGGCCTTGTGCCATGTCCTGGTCCACACAAATCAAATTTTTTGTTTCTACAGTACCATAGAAGTATACGATTATTTATAGATATTGAAAGACTTCTCAAGTAGGAGACAAACTGAAGGCCAGATCCTGTGTCCCTTACTCACATGAGTACTAGCATTTACTTCTGATGTGAGTAAGCATTGCAGGTAGACGATGCAAGAATTGAGCTGTAAATTAAACAAGACAGGCAGGAGATGACAAACATAAGGGTTATGAGATGGTGAAATATGGAGGAAAGATGATCTTTTACTGTTTCCCCATAAGATAAACTTTGCTATATCTACATTTATAATTGATTATTTGTTTTCTTTCTGTTCCTCTTTCAATTTCTTAGGAAAAATTGATAAAATATGCAACAGACAGTGAAACTGTGGAGCCAGTCATCTCCCAGTTGGTAACTGTGCTTTTAATTGGCTGTCAGGATGCAAACTCTCAAGCCCGACTGCTTTGTGGAGAATGTTTAGGTGAGCTGGGAGCCATAGATCCAGGTAGACTGGACTTTTCAACAAGTGAAACCCAAGGAAATAATTTTACATTCGTGGTAAGGAACATTACATTGGAATTTCTGTCATATGATCATGTGAACTTTTGAAACTGCCGTCAGAAGAGAAATGTTGTATTGAATTAAATAGTTGGTTGGGTAGTAAAATGTTGCAGAATGGCACAAATTGAAAGCATCAAGTCTTAAGTGACTTATGGGAAGCGAATCTCAATACTCACCCCTGGTGGTTCCACAAAATGCTCTGTTTAAGACATTTAAAATAAAGTTCTTGAGAGACTAATTCAGTTATAATTCAATGAAAAAACAAAACTTGGATACTTTTTCAAATCAGTTACATAATGCTGTCGTTTCATTGTGCATGTAAACATTTCTGAGTGTCAGAAAACTGTTATGCTTCAGAGCAATGTCAACTTCAAAGGATGCATTTATAAAGTATTATGCTGGGACATAGCTGTGCAACTCTGGGTAACCTTAATTGGAGTCATGGGTTCAGTCCCTAGGCACCATTTTGTAAAATTTATGTCTAAATATGAGACCAGTGGAGAATGCGGATGAACATTAAAATCAATAATGTGGTTTAATGGAAATAGAATGACATGGAGTGTGTGGTTTTTTTCTCAAATCACATTTTATGCTCAAATCACTGAGCTATCCTCCCTCTTCCCCATTTTAAATATGAATGTCTTCATTATAAAATACATAATTTGTGGGTGGAGAAATTTCCTGAAAATTAAGCTCCTGGCACTATCTAGAGCTAAACAGTGCAGACAGCTATTGTGCAAGTTACTTGTACAGAAATATTATCTCAAATATGGACAGCAGTAGGTAGCCTTCTTTCTTTGTCAGTAACTCACTTTCATGAATAAAGATTTTGATTTATGCTATATTTTGCTATATTTTGTATTGATTTTGTAATGACTAATGCCATTGTTTAAGCATTTTATTTAGGGCTAAACCCTAAGGTGCTGAAATCATTGGATGTGGCAAAAGCTCAGTAGATGTTCTGCACCTTTCGGGATTTGACCATGAATTGAAAGTGAATTTACTGCTCAAGGAAGTGAAGGACTAATAGCACTGGCTTAAAACTTAGTCATGGTGTGGGCAACTGTCACCAAAACTCTCTCAAAGTACCTCAGTTCTGAACATGCCTGCTATTCCAAACCTGGGGCTGTTTCATAGAGACTTGCAAGCCTGTCACTATTGTAGTAGTCTTGTGATGTGTACAATTTGGGATTAAGACCATGCACCAATTAATTTTCAATCCATTTCCACAGAAACTGAAAATTTACTTTCACTGTGTATTGCGTAGAACTTTTTCCTCTTCAGTTTGGGATTTTCTAAAGGTTCTAAGTGAGTTAGGCCCCCAGTTTCATTTGAAAGTGAATGTGAATTGTGGGCCAGATATCATCAAACATCAGCCTCCTTTCTCATCTAAACCCAATTTGAAACCAGGTCCAAAGGTGATAGACTAAAGTTCTTTCTTGAGCCAGTAGCCAACCTCTTCAATAAATTTGACTTTTTGTTTGTTACTGAGGCTGGAGTGGAGGATCCAAATTTTGGCCATGGATTATTAATAGAACTAACCAGAGCATTCATGGCTTATGCTGATAATGTCCGTGCTCAAGATTCTGCAGCGTATGCCATTCAGGTAAGGCAGCATGTTTGTTAGATCTATTTTTATTATTGAATTTTTTCTTTGTTGCACTGAAATGTAGAATCTGTATAACAAACATTTTTAAGGAACATATTTATATATTTGACCTTTCTAATATTTCACTTTAAAATACTGGTGGTCTTAGAATGTGATTTGGGATACTGTAAGAGTTTTTAACTCCTCAAATCCCATATGGCTACTAGACTTCTGAGTAATTTGAAGTTTTAAAAGATGGTATTTCTGTTTTTACGTTTTTAGGAATTACTATCCATCTATGACTGTAGAGAGACAAACACTGACTGTCCAGGCTCCAGGCTTTGGAGGAGGTTTCCTGAGCATGTTCAGGAAATACTGGAACCTCACTTAAATACACGGTATGTGTCATTTAAATAAATATTGGAGTACAGCTTTTAAAATACATCTTTCTCCAAGTTAGCAATAATTTGGTTTTGTTTATATGCATGCCACTCTTGCTAACTGCCCTGGAAGAGTGTGCATAGGTATAAAACTCAAATATAGCCCTATTTTTTCTGTATAATACTGACTTGTCTCTCACTTGAATATTTAAATCCTTCAGTGACTTACAAGTCACGAAGAAAAATATTCTGTGCACAAATACCACATTCAGGCCTGGCACTTTGTCCTCAGAGTGAGATTTTTAAAACTGCCATGAAATCATCCTTATCTCTGTTTTTCATTAAAGTACAGGTATGAACTCCAATAGGATTCAAGCTGTCATGGTACAATCCTCACTCTGAACCTTAGCGTCCAAGAGATGGGGTACCAGCACGAATTCCTCTAAGCTTAATCACCAGCTTAGAACCCGTAGCACTGCCACCAACCAGGAATTCCAGTGCCTGGTAGACTCTGGTCCCCCCAAAACCTTGCCCGGGGACCCCCAAGACCCAGACCCTCTGGATCTCAACACAAGGAAAGAAAACCCTTTCCCCAGCCGTTGCCTCTCCCAGGCTTCCCCTCCCTGGGTTCCCCTGGAGATCACTGTGATTCCAATCTCTTGAATACAAACAGAGAGGAAAATGCACCTTTTCCCCTCTTCTCTTTCTCCCCTCCCGACTCTTCCTGAGAGAGACAGTAATCCTGATACAGAGAGAATTAGCCTTCTCTCCCCCTCCCTTCCTTTCTCCCCACCAATTCCCTGGTGAATCCAGACCCAGTCCCCTCAGGTCTCACCAGAATAAAAAAACAACAGGTTCTTAAACAAGAAACTTTATTAAAAAAAAGAAAAATAGGTAAAAAAATTTCTTTGTAATTTAAAATGGATAGGTACAGGTTTTTAGCTATAGGCACTGGGATACCCTCCAGCCTAAGTATTCAAGTACAAATTAATCCTTTCAGCAAACCACAAATTGAACTCCTTCAGCCAATGCACAATGTAAACTCTTCCAGCAATGCCATTTGCAGATAAAGAAAACAAACATAAGCCTAGCTCGCTTTATCTATTTAGTACTCACTATTTTGAATCTATAAGAACCTGTATCAGGGAGATTGGAGAGAAACCTGGTTGCTCATCGGTTCCTTTGAGCCCCCAGAGTGAACAACAACCAAAAACTAACAGCACACACAGAAACTTCCCTCCCTCAAGATTTGAAAGTATCCTGTCTCCTGATTGGCTACTGAACTTGTTAACCCTTTATAGTCAAAGAGATATAAAGTACTTCTGTGCTATTAATTTTTCTGATCTGTTTATGACACAAGCCTTTTTACATACTGTATGCTTGACATTTTTTGATCCTTACAAAAACATAGAAACTAACTTTCCTGATTCTTGTGGACTGTGTCCTTTCTTCCACACAGGAAAACAATACCTGTTTACTAAATTTGGATTTTAAAATTACAGATACAAGAGTTACCAGAAGGCTGTAAATTGGTCTAAAATGAAGAAGCCAATTTACTTAAGCAAATTAGGCAACAATTTTGCAGAATGGTCAGCAACCTGGGCAGGTTATCTTATAACAAAGGTAATTGCAATGAGTGTGCTATATGTATTTGAATGAAAAGATAACTAGTGAGCTAGTATACTAATGTGTGTGGAGTATATTTAGTCTTCATCAAATCCTGTCTGTTAAAGAAATGAGGAAAAAACTATGGGCAAAAACCTCACTTAGGCCCAATTTGATGAGATATTTGGTGCGCTTAACATCCATTGCAGTCAGTAGAGGCTAAGGATACTTGGCCCTTTGATTGGCCTTTTTGATTACAGACATGGTTTTAGCACAAATTACAGCGCTTTTTGTACCACCAAGGCACATCCATGTCACCATCCATGGTCCTTATGTATAATGTGAATTTTTTGTTGCTAGATCTGTCACTTGTTGTGGAGGCATATTTGCAGCACCTTAGTTAAGATTCTTTCAAGCTTTTGGCTTTAACAAGTTCTTAGCACCTCTTTGTAGATTTTAGAAAACTACAAATGTAAAATATGTTATTAGTTGCCAGGAGCACTATCATCTCAGGTGTTTCTGAGATAAGATATAAATCTCAAATCTCCTTCTCAGAAATGTAGGGAAGGAAGCCTGTTGCATTTTTCATATCCCTGTAGTTGCACAATCTCAGCACATAGAAACCATCTACGTTGTCCTCCTTTTCCCACCCACCCCCATGCCATCATATGTAGGTGATACATTCAAAACATTGTTTTTAAATGAACCACACCAAAAGGGAGCCACCCTAACTCACCAGCTACAATGGTTTTTTCTGCTTTCTGACAGACGTAAGAATGGATTTATATCTCCATTCCCTTGGCATCTTTGTAGGACAGAGGAAGGGGTTCTACTTTTGGCTGCGTGAAGAGCCCCACTGTCCATAAATTCTTTGTGGACACAACTCCACAATGGCAGGCTAATACTGGTGTGTCAATCCTGAAAACATTCAGCACAGTAGCAATGCTGATGTATTTCCCTCCCCATATCCATAGCTCCCACATATGATAGTCCCTCACTTGTGCAAGTATAAGTCTGATGATCTGTCTATGGTTCGTTGGACTGAGAGTATCAGGTACCAATAAATTGGATGGGATAATTTATCTGCAACAGTAACAAGAACTGTATTTTTATGCGTTGTCTAAGACTTTCAACAATTCTGTTAGCCACATACGTTTTACCTACAAAAAACACTCTTCCTGAAAATTTTTGTTACAGGTGCGACATGATCTTGCCAGCAGAGTCTTCAGCTGCTGCAGTATTATGATGAAGAATGACTTCAGAGTGACAATCTACCTTCTTCCACACATTCTTGTCTATGTTTTATTGGGATGCAATCAGGAGGACCAACAGGAGGTGAGATGATGTTTTCCTGTACATTCTTCATAAGAATTAAAATTGAAGCAGCATAACAGTATATTTTAAGTGCTCAATATAGGGAAACAATATAGGTATTTAACATTCTTCTTCATTAATAATATAAATATTCAGCCAGGCTTTGAGTAAGTCTTAAAAGTTTCTGCTGATAGGTGGTACACCAGCTCCACAGAGAAACTATTTCCTCTGAGTAGTCTACTGTGCTTTGACCTCAGAAGCGGGAAGGCTATGTATCCAAATAGAGCTACAGCATCAGGAGCTAGAGTGGTAGAAGGAGTAAATAGGCATTCCACACTCTGCCCAGGGAGTAAATTGGATTGGTGCATCTTCAGGGTGCTCTGTCCTCTAATTTCCCCTGACCCGGCCATGACTTCCACTTTAGGGGAAAAGCTGGTTGTGCACAAGTCCTCCTGCAGAGCAGAGTTTATGCGTGTCTTGTGCCACAACCCTTCTGTGTGGGCTTCTTGTTGTTAGGAACCCACAGGCTGGGTTCTATTTCTGTGCATGTGGTTTTGGGAGTTTTGTTTTTGTTTTTCCTGAGAGAAACTGGAGAATGAACCTGGCCCTTAATATTGCTGTAGAATATGTTGAAGGGGGAAGGAATGCAAGCCAAAATAGGGGAAGAACAGGTTAAAGAATATTTAGAAAAGTTAGATGCATTTAAATTAGCGGGGCTTGATGAAAGGTACGGATAAGGAACTAGCTGCAGCAATCTTGGAACCATTAGCATTTATGAGAACTGGAGGACAGGTGAGGTCCCAGACGACTGGAGAACAGCAAACATAATATCTATCTTTAAAAAGAGAAACAGAGAGGACCCAAGGAGTTGTAGACCAGTCAGCCTAACTTTGATACCTGGAAAGATATTAGAACAAATTTTTAAACAATCTGTTTGTAAGCACGTGGAGGATAATGGGGTTATAAGGAATCGCCAGCATGGATTTCTCAAAAACAAATCATGCCAAACCAAAATAATTTTCTTCTTTGACAGGGTTACTGGCCTAATGGATGGGGGGGAGCAGTAGACATGATGTATCTTGATCTTAGTGAGGCTTTTGACACAGTCCCACATAACATTCTCATAAGCAAACTAGGGAAATATGGTCTATATCAGTGCTTCTCAAAGCCGGTCCACCGCTTGTTCAAGGAAAGCCCCTGGCAGGCCAGGCCGGTTTGTTTACCTGCCATGTCCGCAGGTTCGGCCAATTGCACCTCCCACTGGCCGCAATTAACTGCTCCAGGCCAATGGGGGCTGCGGAAGGGCGGCCAGCCCCCATTGGCCTGGAGCAGTTAACTGCGGCCAATGGGAGGTGCGATCGGCCGAACCTGCGGACATGGCAGGTAAACAAACCGGCCTGGCCTGCCAGGGGCTTTCCTTGAACAAGCGGTGGACCGGCTTTGAGAAGCACTGATATAGATTAAATTATGAATAGGTGGGTGCACAACTGGTTGAGAGGCCGTACTCAAAGAGTAGTTATCAATGGCTTGTTGTCAGACTGGGAGGACATATATAGTGGTGTCCCACCGGGGTCAGTCCTGGGTCTGGTACTATTCAGAATTTTCATTAATGACTTAGATAACAGAGAGGAAAGTATACTTCTAAAGTTTGCAGATGACACAAAGCAGGAAGAGATTGCAAGCATAGAGGACAGGATTAGAATTCCAAATGACCTTGACAAATTGGTCTGAATTCAACAAGATGAAATTCAGTAAAGACAACTACCTAGTACTATGCTTAGGAAGGAAAAATCAAATGCACAGCTAGAAAATGGCAAATAAATCGTAAATAAAACGTAGCACTAAAAAAGTTCTGGGTGTTCGAGTGGATCACAAATTGACTATGGGTCAACAATGTGATGTAGTTATATGAGAGGCTAATATTCTGGGGTGTAGTAATGAGATTGTTGTATGTCAGACACGAGAGGTAATTATCCCACTCTACTCTGCAGTGGTGAGGTCTCAGCTGGAGGATTGTGTCCAGTTCTGGGTGCCACACTTTACGAAAGATGTGGACAAATTGGACAGAGTCCAGAGGAGAGCACCAAAAATTATAAATGGTTTACAAAACTTGTCCTATGAGGAAAGGTTAAGAAAACTGGGCATGTTTAGTCTTAAGAAAAGAAAACTGATAAGGCTTCAAATATGTTAAGGGGTATTGTAAAGTGCTGTGATCAGTTGTTCTCCATGTCCACTGAAGGCAGGACAAGAAGTAATCGGCTTAATCTGCAGCAAGGGAGATTTAAGTTGGATATTAGAAAGCTTTTCCTAACTATAACAATAGTTAAGATGTGGAATAGGCTTCCAAGGGAAGTTTGTGTAATCCACATCATTCGAGGTTTTTCAGAATAGGCTGGACAAACACCTACCAGGCATGGTCTAGATTACTTGGTCCTGCCACAGTATGGGGGCTGGACTAGATGACTTCTCTAGGTCCCTTCCAGCCCTACAAAACTGTGAGAAGGGAATAGCAAATTAATCAGACTTAACTATGTTTTATAATCTATGGTTAGTTAAGATGTCCCTACTTGCATGTTCCATTTCTGGGGAAACTTTCATTGTTTTCTCTGTCATAAACTGCTAAATTCCTCATGTGTATGTGTGTGTTTGGGTGGGGAGGCGGGGGAGGAAGGAGGATATTTTCTCACACACCCATACTTACATCTTAATCAACAGATCTAGCAACATTTCATTAACCCCAATAAAAGCAAAAATAAAATTAAAATAGTCATTCAGTGATCCACTAACCAATAGTCATCTTGTTAGTCATTTTACTTAAGTTAGACTGTGTCTGACTTGCATGGAAGCACCATTTACTTACCTATATTCTGAAGACACTTAGCTGAACAGTATTATCTGTTCTTCATAAAGCTGTTCAAAATGCTTCACCATGCTTTCCTATGTCTTTTTTTTCCCCTGAACAGTACTTATTGGTATACTTCTTATCTTTTATTTTCTATCTGTATTTAGGCCCTAGGGGCAAGAACTCTATACTGCCCCCAAAACACTGCAGACACTTAACAAATGCTGTTACAATGTCTAATATTTCTAGGTTGACCTCTGTTTCATCTGTTGTTCTTAACATTTAGCCGACTTTATGATGAAACTAAAAATGTTTTGATTTTTTTCATATTAACCTCTGTGTAGGTGTATGCAGAGATCATGGCTGTTCTCAAACATGATGACATGTGTACTAGAAGACTCCAGGATAGTGCATCAGATCTGAGTCAACTAAGTACACAGACAGTGTTTTCCATGCTTGATCATCTAACACAATGGGCTAGACATAAATTCCAGATGCTTATTGCTGAGAAAACTGTTAGTAAGTCAAGCAAAGACAGAGGGGATCTGAAAGGTTAGCGATGTTGTTTGTATTGTATATAAAAAGAATTTTGTATTCTTAAAATAAGCATTTAGATATGTCCCTTCAAATTAGGACTGCATAAGAATGGAACATGCTGCCAAGATAGTGTTAGACTATTACTATGATTTCTTAAGTCCATACTACTGGCAAACGAACAGTGTATCCCCTTGCCATCCTCGTAGTGTTTTCTAGCTACTATTTTGAGAAACCTGTGGATTCATAAAGTAAGAAACAGATGTTCTAAGACCTTCTTTTATCTTGAATTTATTTTTAGAAATCTTATATAACACTAAGTTGATATATATGATGCCTTGAAAATCTTAAGAACATGCAGCTCCACTGCTTTTAAGAAATTATATTTATAGAAGAGAGAAACTTTATTCTTAATTAAATTATTAATTTGGGGTAATGGATGAACTGAACTTTAATCTTTTTAATGATAACTTTATAAATGAAACTTGGATAATAAACTTCTTAAACTGTTTTATTCCATAGCATCAAGTGAGGATTATGCAGAATATCAAAGTGTGACACGTTTTCTAGACCTCATACCTCAG
Organism: Chelonoidis abingdonii; assembly: GCF_003597395.2. Taxonomy (NCBI): domain Eukaryota; kingdom Metazoa; phylum Chordata; order Testudines; family Testudinidae; genus Chelonoidis; species Chelonoidis abingdonii. Next base: position 33,056,594 of record NC_133776.1, read on the forward strand.
GATACATTGGCTGCTGCTTCCTTTCGCTCTAAAGCATACACAAGGGCTGTAATGCACTTTGAATCATTCATCACAGAAAAGAAACAAAATATTCAGGAACATCTTGGATTTTTGCAGGTTTTAATTAATTTTTTATTTCATTTAAAATGAAGATGAAAACAGATGGACCATGTTTAGTTGTCAACACTTAAGGTTACCCCTCCCTTTGTCTTTTCTCAAAGATTGCAGATGTGGCTAGGCTGTTGCTGTCTGAAGCAGCAATAGACAGTTACCTATCTTCAAGCAGCAAGGGCTGTTTCCCCCTACTCATCATGTCTGCTTATGTGATAAGCTGGAGGAGGTTTCTCTTTAGAAGAAAACAAGAAAATTAAATAAAAATCTATAATTATCACTAAAATGGCTCCTTTTTTCAAAAAAGAACAGTTTTTTGTCTTTCAATGAACGTGATCCTCTTTTTAAAATAAATAAAAGCTAGTCATGATTTATATAAATAAAATATTACAATTATGAAATTTTTTTGTAAAGTGAAGTATTTATGCTAAAATAGAGGAAGAATGCACACCATGTGTATTAAAAAGATGAATTATTTTCAAGCGGCATAGTTAACTTGTATGTTAGCTGCGTTCCTGTTAGAGTTCACTTCTTCTCATGGTTGAAGTTGCCCAATGATTTCCTAATTTGAGAAATAATCTAGAACACTCCTTCTGTGATGTGGAAGAGTCATATGTATTTGCAACTCTGTATTATACAATTTACTGCATAATACAGTACTTTATTTTATCCTTTGTGTAAGTTGCTTCAAATAAATTTGATATGGTATCCATTCAGTAACATGAGATTGTTGTTACTGAGCCATATGAAAATTAATGACTGAATGACTGAAGTTCATGTGGAAATTTGGCCAGCAAAATCTTCTAAAATGTCTAAAGATTTTATTGTTCAGTTATGTGATGTCTTAGAGTCATAACTTGTAACTAAGAACTCTGCTTTGAAGCAGTTTTATATGACAGTTAAGTAACATGCTTGATTCTTAACACATTATACAAATGTCTTGTTGTTGGCCTTTGTAGCTGAACCACTGTTTGATTTATGTTTTCAATTGTAATATTTTCCATGTTCGAAAAAAGAAATTATATGCTGCTATGCATGAACCAGATGGAGTAGCGGGGGTAAGCGCAATTCGGAAAGCAGAGCCATCTCTCAAAGAACAAATCCTTGAACATGAAAGCATTGGTTTGCTGAGAGATGCCACAGCTTGTTATGACAGGGCTATTCAGCTGGAATCTGACCAGGTAAAATGACAGACACATTCTTATTTCATCATCCAACAAAAAGGTGAAAAAATATAATGATCGAGGCTTAGAATATATATGTAAAATATGAATACTTATACTGCTGCAATAAGTGCATATGAGTTACTATAAACAATACTTGGCAAACAGGACCAAGTCTTTCTCTAGCTTCCAAACACCTTTAATTTAAAAGTGAAATTGGGATGTGTATGGGAGTGAGCGTGTTGATGCAACAGCGGCCGCTTTGGCCAAATGCAGGATTGCACCATAGTTTGCTTGATATGGCAGGGCAGTCAGTCGGTTTCCCTTGCATGAGTCCCAATGAGGTGCAGGAATTTTCTTTTTATTCTTGATGGGGTCATGTGGTCCTGGTCCCCAGAGGGTCTGGAAACCTCAGTTCTCGAGTCTCTGAGAAATAAGTTGGGGAACCCAGGCCCGCCCACTCTATTGGGTCGGTGGGTAGCGATTTGATCTATCGGGAATCGATTTATCATGTGTAGTGTAGACGCAATAAATCGATCCCTGATCGCTCTCCTGTCGACTGCTGAACTCCAGCTCAGCAAGAGGCAGAAGCAAAGTCGATGGGGGAGCCGTGGCAATTGACCCCACACCATAAGCACGCAAGGTAAGTCGAACTAAGATATGTCAACTTCAGCTACGCTATTCTCGTAGCTGAACTTGCATGTCTTACATCAATCCCTCCCCCTCCTGCCAGTGTAGACCAGGCCTTGGTCTCTATCTCTGTAGGCTTTTCAGCCTGTTGATCCGATCGGCCTTTCTCAGAGTTCTGTCTCTGCACAGCTTCTCAGCAGCTTGCTGTCAGAGTTTTCCTCTTCAGCCTGCTTGCTCCTCTGGCAGCTGCCCTGCCTCTTTGCTTCCTAGCTCTTTTATTCTCCCAACTGCTGTAAGGCTGCCAGTCAGCTTTGGCTGACAGTACCTGCATTAGCCCCTGGGTTGCTGGGCCACAGGAGTATATTACCCCATGGCAGTGAGTTTGTCATATTATTGTTCACAACTTTCCCTAGCAGTTCTCAAACATATATACTAAAAAAAACAGTTTTACTTTGTTCTGAAACACACCTAAGAAATTACTTATATCAGCTGAGATTCTTTTCCAGGGAGTTCTGTTCACATTTGATTTTTTTGGTGTGAATTTGGTTATTCTTTTTAGGTGTAATAATTTAATTATTTAAACGTTTTTCTTTCCGTGTCAGATTCATAACAAGAAAAATGTGAAAGAACAATGAAAAAAACAAAATTGATGTATATGCACCCAGAAGCTACCAACATGATATCTCCTAATTATACACGATGTGTATTTTGATGTATTCTATCTGCATTTCTAGATCATTCATTATCATGGTGTAGTGAAGTCCATGTTAGGTCTTGGTCAGTTATCTACTGTAATCACTCAGGTGAATGGAGTTCTTGCCAACAGGTAATAATTTAATACAACCCCTGTTTGAATAATAAAAAGTTCTACTACAGCAGGTGTATCTAGAAGTGTGGAAATAGGATTTTATGGACAAAATGGAAACATTTAAAATTTCTCTAACTTCAGGATTTCAACATTGTCTGAAATACTGCTACTTCATTTGTGTATAATACTCAGTGCAGATAGATATATGCTTTAATTTATTCAAGGAAAAAAGAATCCTTCATTGTTAGCGTATGGTTGATTGCCACATACTTGTTCTTTCTTTTGTTTTTTTCCAATATACAGTTTTCCTTGCACAGTAGTGAATTTTGACCAGAAAGTTCATCTTTTATAATCATAAAATGTGTTCCTAGTAAAGTATATATACTATTTGCAGACAGTTTCTAGGATGTCAATTTCAAATTACTATAAATTGATCACTTTTTTTTACTTAATGTTATTCATTACAAGTTAACATACCTTTGATTTTCAAGTAATATACGGGTTTTGGTGTGTAAGAGTTAATTAGTTTTTATAATGTAGAATTAATGCATTTTGTGCCAAGAAAATATAATGGCTATAGCACTGGCTGGTTTTGTATTGTGTTCTGATTGTGTGTACTTTTATAGGCCAGAGTGGACATCTGAATTGAACGCTTATAGAGTGGAGGCAGCCTGGAAACTAACACAGTGGGATTTATTGGAAAATTATTTGGCTGCAGGTAGTAAACTAGATATCAAAATTTTTGTGCAATTATATATGTTCAAATTTGGCTAGCTTCAACCAGAAGGCGTTTGTTGCAAATTTCTTGATCTGTGAAATATCAGCTGGTGTTAACTTTACAGTTTTTGTAAATTTATCTGATCTTTTATGACTGGAATTTTCAAGGGATCATCAGGCCAAACACCCCTTAGGCTTCTTGGAAAATTCCACCTATAGGATTTCTAAAAGCACATATTGGCACAAATTGCTTGAAATCTCTTCGGACTAATAAAATAGTAAAGTTGTACTCCTTTTTATGTTGTCATGAATTTTTTGAAATCTATTTGGACCAATTCTGATGAAAGTTTGTTTGATCAAGAATTTCTGCTAAACATTTCTCAAATGTTACAGTATTGACAGGCTATGACAGAGATGCTGTAACAATTTTTATAGCTGGGGGTGCTGAGAGCCATTGAACCAAACTGTAAACCCTGTATGTAATGGAAACCACTTCAAGCCAGAGGGTGCAGCACCTATGGGCTATGCGTATTGCCTGAGCAGCTAATGAAATGGAATTTCTGATTCTTTGTTTTCTAGATGTAAAGTCCAGTACTTGGAGTGTCAGACTGGGACAATTGTTGTTGTCAGCCAAAAAGAAAAACACAGCAGCTTTTTATGAGACACTGAAAGTTGTTCGAGCAGAGCAGATTGTACCCCTCTCAGCAGCAAGCTTTGAAAGAGGGTCCTATCAGCGAGGGTATGAACACATTATCAGGTATTTTGTGGCTTCGGTATACCACTTCACTGTGTTCAAGAACTAAAGAACTCACTTTAAAATGCATCTATCTCATTCATGTAATCTATAGTAAGAACCTTCATTTTCAATGATAAATGGTGCTGACCTATTGGTGTCTTGTGTTTTCTGACAACAGACACACATACAATGCCAACTGCAAACCTTTCCTGATTGACTGAGATTTTGTGTTATATCTCCCCTGGAAATATTCATAATTTTTCTTTGTAACTGTTGCTCTCTCATCAAAAAATCAGCAAGTGAATTCATATATGCTTGTCAGAAAATGAACACCTCAGACCAATTCCTGCCCTAAAAACACTACAGCTAAAACCTGAAATTTAGTCCAGTGTGTTAACTCCACTAATTTCAGTGAAATTTTATATTTACACATCTGTAACTGAGAGCAGAATTTGGTTCTTCATTTCTAGACTCAACACGAGTAGAGATTATTTTCCTTTAAAGGCAGTTTAATGTAATTGAACTGAAATTTAACTTAAAATACTGTAGAAGTTGCATAAGAAAAAGGTTCAGTATTATCTTTTTATATCCTATACCTCCACATGGCAATGAAGACGTGGTTTCATGCAAAATATACATTTTGGCTTGCTTACCAACTCAGTTTTTAAAAAAAATACTGTTTTATGTACCAGATAGGTTTTATGCTTTTATTGGAAGATGCCATTCAAAAGAATTCTACATTTCCAAATGCTCTTGACTATTCACAAGCATTCATCTCGTCACTATTCTCGCATCAGCTATATACTCTCCAAACTTTTCTCATTAACTAGTAGACTAAGAACTATTTAAGTTCTTAACTTTGGAATTTCAACAGTGACAAAGATCTTTCACCATTTCTATAAAAGTTATTCTAATAGTGGTGTTATATATTCATAAGAATTATTGCTAAAAGAAAATGGCTATAATTGTTTTAAAAATATTGCACTCATTACCCAGCTGAATTTGCCATTGAAGTCAGTGAGACTTTTGTCTGAAGAAGGAATGCGGGATTAAGCCCATACTTAGCAAACTGCATTGCTTCTGAGTTCAGTTTATCTATTGTTCAGAGAGGAGGTGGTAAGAAAACAACAATCAGTTCACTAATACAGTTCTTGATGTATTTTCTTTTAAGGAAGCATGGTATTTTGGATTATTCATGTGGTCAGCTTTGGGAATGAAATGACAAATGCTAAATATATGATACATGTAACTGAAAATGGCAAACAATTTCTATAGTACATTTTCATATCCTTTCACCATAGGTTACATATGCTGTGTGAACTGGAACACAGTATTGTACCATTGTTTCAGCAAATGGATGGTGACCATGGTAAAGAGTCTCTGAACTGGATTGCTCGTATAGAAATGACACAGAACTCCTATAGAGCAAAAGAACCCATCTTAGCACTCAGAAGGGCTTTGCTTAGCCTCAATAAAAGGTGAAGCTATGATTATTTCTTATCCTTCCATGTTGCATATCAATCAAATACTAGCTTTTCTCTTATTCAGTAGTAGTATTTTTGCACATATTAGTGAGTTATGATAAGAATCTACTGAAATTTACTTTATGAACAAAAACAACCCTGTTAAATTTCAAATACAAGACAAAAGTGGTGTTTTCCATTTGAGAAAGGTTGAGATCAGCAGGGAAAAATAATTATTTCCAGACTTAGGGGGGATAAACAACAGAGAATAAAAGTATTATGAATGTTTATTTAAAGTGACTTTCTTTTTAATAAACAGTTTAAGCTATTTGTGTTTTATTTCAATACCTTATTACATGTATTTGAGATTGTAATGGCAGCACTTATAAATGGAACTTCTTTTGGGAAAAAATCACCACAGACAGGATTATAGTGAACTAGTTGGAGAATGTTGGCTCCAGAGTGCCAGAGTTGCAAGAAAAGCTGGTCATCACCAAACTGCATACAATGCTCTTCTGAATGCTGGGGAATCCACGCTATCTGAACTATATATAGAAAGAGCAAAGTGGCTGTGGTCCAAGGTAAGCAAAAAAGAAATGAAATGATTCAAATTAAGATGCATTCTTACCTATAAAATAATAAAAGTATCTAATTTAAACAAAAATACAATAAATGTGTAATGTTAATGCATTTGTAAGAGTTATGAATTGACTCTGAGTGCTAGTGGTTTTGAGAAATGCAATTAAAATAAATGTAGTAAATTGAACTGCAGGTGCAACTGAGGAGGAGGTCAAGCATGCAGTAAATGAAAGGTTCTAAACTTAGTTCCTGGACAAAATGAAGAAAATTGGTAGATGCTCTAACTTTTGTTATTGAAACCAGTATTTATCAGTGACTTAATGGATGACAGTAGGTGGATGTTTCAGTAGAGAAAGCTAAAGGGATTGTTCGAGCCTCGTTTGTGCAGTCATAAACCAAGGCTTTTACTTACCTGTCCCCAAGGTGTTACAGCTATGAACATAACATTGTTTTTTCTTGTTTAGTAAAAGTAAACTGTTCTGTTTCTTTAAAATAAACAAACAAAAGGCATATGTTGAAGAATGTTTTCCCTCTTTCTCGAAGGGTGAAGTGCATCAGGCTCTCATTGTTCTTCAGAAGGGAGTTGAAGTATGTTTTCCTGAGAATAAAGCAGCATCTGACACCAAAAGTCAGCTAATCCATGGTCGGGCTATGTTGCTGGTTGGCAGATTTATGGAAGAAACTGCCAACTTTGAAAGCAATGCAGTTATGAAAAAATACAAGGTGAATACAACACAGTTTCTAGTAATCATACATTCATACACAATTTATTATGTACATTAAAGTAGAGGCTAGAGACTTCAAACAGAGACATAGTCCTCACTATGTTAGGCGCTGTATGAACATGTAGTAAAAAAGATGGTCCTTGTCCTATGGAGTTTACAGTCTAGGATAATTTAGTTAAACCTCTTGATACATAAGTTTGTAACTCCCAGCAAGCGCTAAACCTACCTTTGGTGTCATTGAAGTCAATGGAGTTATATGAGAAATAATTTTGTGTTTTTTTGCTAACGGATTTAAGGATTGAAATTTTTTACCGGTATGTCATTGGGTTACTTTGAAGGGACAGCTTGGCAGATAGTGCTTGCTCACTGTCCAGTGTAGAGAATAATGTCTATTGATCCTCCTTAATCTTTCTGTGATGCTACCACTCTCTAGAGAGCTAGAAAAGAGTACAGGGCCCAATAATATCATATTGCCTTGGAAAGAAGAGTGTCGCCTACTGAATCACCAATTTATCAAACAGTTTTTCTAATGCTTGTCTAAATACAGGCCTGCTCAAGGTTTTACGCTTGAGATTTTTCACATTCATATTTCTGTCTTGCTACAGAACTAATAATCCTGTAGCTAAGTCATTTAGAAAAGTAAGCATAGAGAAAGTCTCAAAATCAAATTCTTACTGCTCTCCACATGGAAAGCAGTGGAATCCCACCATTAGGCTATGTTTTTGGGATTGCTAAGTTATTTGGTACACCTCACCTTTGTTCTATGCCAAGCGGCAGGACGAACACAGCTGAATCTTAGTTTTAGTGCCACCCTATTCCTGCAATATTGCTTTAAAAAAAAATTTTTAAAGTGCATCACAAACGTCACTGTCAATAGCTTTGTCATTCAGATCAAAAGTCGTATATGATACTAAATAGACTATGAAGTTTGTGGACTGGAGAATCCAACCCTATACGTTAAATGTATGGAATTAAGAAAGGAAATTGTAGGCTGACTTTCAAAGTCTTTGACAGTGAAATCTTTTACCCAGCATGTCCCAATTTGTCATGAGACACAGAAAAAAGAGGGAAAAAAAGAAAATGCAAGAAAGCCAGAATATGTCCCAGTTGGAGTGGCTCCTGTCCTGCAAGACTGGCTGGGTTTGGCTCCTCATTTCAAGCATTGCAGCCTGACGCATGGGGTCACAATGCCGCTCACTCAAATTTAGCCTGGCTGCCCTCCATCGGGGGCTGGACCAAAACTGAGCGGTGCTGACATGACCCTGTGCGCCAGAGGCAAGGTCACAATGCCCAGAGCAGGGAGCTGAGTCTAGCCAGCCCTATAGAGCAGGAGCGACTGGTGAGGGGTGAGCGCAGGTGGGTTCATTCTGTAACTCTCCAACCTCTGGTGGCAAGATTTTTTGTTGTTTTAATTTTCTGACTCCTCCCCTTTCAAAACCTTGGTCACATTAATGGAGGTGAGCCCAAAGGAGGTCACACCATGAAAAAATTGGGAACCATTGTCTTAGGCTATGTGGTAGTCTCCAATGATAAGTGAGAGAAGCTCTTTTGCCAATAATATATAGATGCTAGAAAAGGTACTGTTGGGAACAATTCATCATTGTCAGACAGAAACTGGATAACTTAATATACTCATTCTCATCTAACTTCTGTGACAGAATTCCCTGCATATATTTGAAAGATCTTACTTTTAGAACAGAAATAGAGAAGCAATGAATGATTCTGGTGTTTCGCTAGTCAAAAATGGTGGGGGGGGAGAGAAGTCAGATCCTGTTTGTAGATGAAACACTTGGTTATGTTAGTTTTAAATAAACTATAATTTCCTCTATTAGGAATATCCTCAAAGATCTTTTAGACAGACAAGGTGTGTGAGGTAATATCTTTTATTGGAACAATTCTGTTGGTGAGAGAGAGAAGCTTTCGAGATCCACTGAGATTTCTGAAGAAGCCTGTCTTTTTTACCAAGAGGTGTTATCAATAAAAGATATTACTTAACCCACCTTGTCTCTCTAATATCCTGGAACCAATACAGCTACAACAACACTGCATACAAGGATCCTTTTGTGCTGTCTTGTCACCAAATCAGGGAGGTGGACCACAACCAGACACACATGATTTGATACCTCTCTCCTTTGTACCTTGTATAATCACTTTACAGCTGTGCATAGTGGATATAAAGCACTACTGATTGGCTGTGATACGCTTTTATACCCACTTTGCACAGAGGTAAATAATAAGTTTTCTGTCATAAAAACAAAACCTGTCTTATTTTAAATCCTCTTCCAAGAAAGATAACTTTTTTTTCCATTTTTGTTGCAGGATGTTACTTTTTTCTTGCCAGAATGGGAGGATGGACACTTTTATCTTGCTAAATACTACGATAAACTGATGCCTATGGTAACTGACAACAAGATGGAGAAGCAGGGAGATCTGATTAGATATATAGTTCATCATTTTGGAAGGTTAGATGATATAGTATCTTTGCTTTGGTCTCTTAGAAAGATAATTATATTGATAACATAATTAAACCAATTCATTTTCCAAAAATTGTTCTTGTTTTTGAATGCTAAAATTTATGTTTCTGTCTGACTTCAAATTTTTCTGCAATAATTCTTAAGAAGAAGCATGGAATTGTAGAAAAATTATTTTATTCCAGATCTGTATTAATTATATATTGTATTAATTTTGTTAGTTAAAGGGAAATTAATTGTTAGATTCTTGGGTTTTCTTCTATTTAAAATGAGCTGGTGTTTGCTGTCTCAAAATGAAATGAGACAAGGCTAGCTGTTACTAAGTTGATGATGATCTTTGTGCTTTTGAATGGAGCAAGTTTCTAAGAGATAGATGCAGATAATTCCTGTGGATGTCAGTTAGTGAGCATTATATGTTACAGTAACAGACATTACAAAAGCCTAAAATAGACATATAAACATCAGAATAGATATGTAAAAGCAGCAGAGAATCCTGTGGCACCTTATAGACTAACAGACATATTGGAGCATGAGCTTTTGTGGGTGAACACCTGCTTCGTCAGGTGCATCTGAAAAGCTCATGCTCCAATACGTCTGTTAGTCTATAAGGTGCCACAGGATTCTCTGCTGCTTTTACAGATCCAGACTAACACGGCTACCCCTCTGATACTTGACAGAATAGATATGTACATCACTTTAAAGCTCTACGTTTGTTTGCACATTCTTAAATATATGGTATAAAAGGCTGAATCTTAATTATAGGTGTGGATATGTAATTGCAGGTCTTTACAGTATGGAAACCAATTCATCTATCAGTCAATGCCAAGAATGTTATCTCTGTGGCTTGACTTTGGAGCAAAAGCATATGAATGTGAAAAAGGTAGAACTTTTTAGTACTGTTTTTCTGGTATGTTACATTTTCATAAAAGGATATAGAAAGAGCTGTGAAACCTGTATAAAATTCCGTTGTTTTGGCTTGTATGCCATGTATTTTGAAATGCAGCCAAAATGACCCAATCCATTATATGTACTAAAACAAGAAAGTGCCTGAGGTTATATGCACAAAGTATATAACTGGTGAACTTTTAAACTCTTTTGCAAAAATTTGCATAATTTAAAGCAAAAAAAGTTTTATACATTACCAGATGTCACCTGAAAGCATTTTACATGTGATTATAACCCCCCTTAGAATTGAATTAATAATTGTAAACATTTGTTAAGCATGCAACATTAATTTCAAATTAAAGTTGCCAAAAGTAAGGAAACAGAGAAAAATAAATATGTTGCATGTACCCTTTCACCAACATCAAGCCAGTTCACTGTGAAAACATTTGCAGTAAAGTGTTCAATTTTTTCACCTTTGCAGGACTCAGTAGCTTAAGGAGTTTTATTCAAACTTAAAACCAAACCAAAGCAAAATCTTTTCTTTTGGGCAGTGTCCAAGCATGCAACATTTCTGTCGAAAAGTCTTCCTTTGGAAATTTCACAGCAGGCATGGAGTGAGACACAAAAGGGGCTGTTCTGGCATATGCCGGCTGATTATGGTCCCCCAGTGGCATGACATTTTTCAGAGTGCAATAGCATTCCAACCACAGCTCTTCCTATTCCTGATGTCTGCTGGGTGCTGTGGTGGGTGAGGTGATATAGGAACTGGTATGCTTGCTCCACACTTTCCAAGTGCTCTTTTTTCCTCCTCCTCTCCATCTTGCCCCAGATATACACACCAGAATCTCTGCCTGAAGAGAGCTGATGGCTTTCAGCCCCCGTGCACTATTCTGGGGAAGTAATCTAGCTTTGTGCATTAGCATTAATAGTGGCCTTACCTGTAGCATTTTTTACTATCAAGTAAGGAAACACTGTAATAAATTCCATGTTGGCAACCCAAGCTATGTAGCAAATATGCTATAAATCACTTATTCTTGCACATCCCCAGTAATGTATGCCATATAGAAAATATAATTGCACACAAGCCAGTTAATTTAGTTTGTTTTCAGGGACAAGAAATGGGGCTGAGAGAAGCAAATAATTTTTCAATTTAAAGGCTTGCTTATCCATGACAATGGGAGTTCCACAAGTAAAGCAAATGTAGAATTGTGCATTGAATTTGTGTATAATACTCAGAGAAACTTTAGGGTGAAGGATTTTTGTTTAAAAAAAAAACAACAAAAAATCATTAACAAATGAGCGTAGTTCTTTAGGCTTGTAGCTTGTTTTTTATAAACTTGCATTTTAGAGAAATATGACTATAAACTTACTGTATTGTGTTTTTCCAGTTGGTCGTCCTGATCGTGTACAGATGAGAAATGATTTAGCTAAAATAAATAAGGTGATTACAGATCACACAAATCATTTGGCTCCTTATCAGTTTTTGACAGCATTCTCTCAGTTAATCTCCCGAATCTGCCACTCTCATGAGGAAGTCTTTGTTGTTCTGATGGAGATTGTTGCCAAAGTGTTTCTAACCTACCCTCAACAAGCAATGTGGATGGTGACAGCTGTATCCAAGGTAATTTGATAAGGATGGCTGTATTTTAATAAAAGTTCATGCAAAATCTATCTACAAGAGAGACATTTGAATAACCTGTTTACTGTATGTTTAAACAAGGTATTTAAATGGGCAGCTACTGAGATATAAGAATGTGATATTCTGTCCCATTTTGCACACCACAAAGATTATAATTTCATTGTGTTCTAAATTCAGAGACTATAGCTTGAAAAATGTAGAGTTCAAGAATCTCAAGGCTTTTTTCTGTCATTTTAAGCAGTTTTGGTTTTTTTTGATACTTTTACTACCTGGTGTGAATATATGAAGTCTTGAGAAGCTGTGGCATTTTTAATGAAACTTAATACTGAATATCTTTGATTTGTGCTCTATTTTGTTAAACTATCTAACTTCAAATATCCTGCAAAAAATACAATTTTTCAATCACTTCAGGATTGTGTAATGGAGATTAAGTTTAGTAAATTTTAACTTTATCTTCTTTTGCAGTCCTCTTACCCAATGCGTGTGAACAGATGCAAGGAAATCCTAAACAAAGCTATTCTTATGAAGGCATCTTTAGGAAAATTTATTGGAGATGCAACACGCCTGACAGATAAACTACTAGAGCTATGCAACAAACCGGTACTTGTCCAAAAAACAAAAGAAACAACAAAACCAACCAAACATATAAAAACAAGACTTGCAGATCAGACATAGTAATTAATGTTACATAAAATGTTTTTAAATGTGTTATGCAAAATATTTTTCTGTAGCTTGCATCAGCTAATTAAAGTAAATAGGCTCTGAGTAATTCTCATAAATTGGGGTATCCTGTAAAATGTTCTGCTGACCTCTGAAATCTATTAGACAGGAGGAAATAAACATTTTGGAGCTAAAACTTAAATAGCGAACTAACATGATTGTTTTAAATATTTGTTTTCTAGGAAGGTTGCCTGTCAATTTTGTATAGAGAATTCTTTTCTAAATAAGCATCTTATTTATATTAACAATATTTTTCAATTATGAGCCATTTTTATGTTGCTTGTATGTTTCATTACTTATGGTCAGTGATTTTTTTCCCTCCATTAACTTTTTTAAAAGATTTTAGTTCAAAAGAGTAGGCTATCTCTAGGGTTAGTGGTGAACCTCTGAACTTGTTATCTGGGATAAAATTCAGCAACTGCATTTAATGAAACTACGTGGGAGAAGAACTAAAATGCAGGGACATTCTAACAGACTACATTTTAGCACAAATAGAAATCTTGAAACTTGATATGTTTTTTCAATGTTTGGTGAAAACTATTGCATAATTTGAAGAGAAAGATAGTGATATTATTTGAGGACTTACTCATTATTTTAAGCAAAATGTTTCTTGATTGATTTTTATTTATTTTAGGTTGATGGGAACAACTCAACATTAAGCATGAGTGTTCATTTCAAAACACTTAAAAAGCTAGTAGAAGACCAGACATTTAGTGAGATCCTCATTCCTTTACAGTCTGTAATGATACCCACTCTTCCATCGATTCCTGGCACACATTCTAACCATGACCCTTTTCCTGGACACTGGGCCTACATTGCGGGCTTTGATGATACGGTAAACTTCTTCTCTGCTCATAGTTTAGATGTCATTTTAATAAATTACAGCGAAGTTCACTTTTCTGCTTAGTTAGCTAGAAGTGAGGTGTGGAGAATGATGAGAGGTTTCTTAATAATTATATTTACTGCTCAAATAAGAGTGCATACTAATTAAAAGGAGCACTGAAGAGCAGCTTGATGGGTAGCTTTTTGGTACTACAAGCTGAAAGAAGGGCACTTGTACTGAGATCAAGTTTTGGCTAGGGTCAAATGAGTTGTAAACTAGCTAAAATAGGAAGTGCTAGCACGAATGTGGCTGTTAAGATTCCCAAGACTTTGCTGAAGAATAACCACAAGATTTAATGATTACTTCCATTTTTCCTTTAGGTGGAAATCCTTGCATCTCTTCAAAAACCAAAAAAGATTACTTTAAAAGGTTCAGATGGAAAAGCCTACATTATGATGTGTAAGCCAAAAGATGACCTAAGAAAAGATTGCCGACTCATGGAGTTTAATTCCTTGATTAATAAGGTTTGAAGATAATTTTGCAAATTTTCCTCTATGCTTGTTGACTAGAAAAATGATGAAGTAATCAACTAATAAAAGTATTTGACTCCCTACATCCTTTAAAAATAAATCTTTATGGGAAAAAATATTACTTCAATTAGTGCCCAATCCTACAAAGTCTTGAATGCATTCAACTCCCACTGATTTCTGTGGGAATTGAGGATGCTCACAGAATTGGGACTTTGTTCAAGAAAAAAATAGTCTATGTAAAATTTGGAGGAGTTACTTGTTATCTTTCTGCCCTTACCTTACCTTTACCCTGTCTACTGATAATTGTTTCCCCCTAACCTCATTACACCTCCCTCTGACTGAGGATTTCTTCATTGCTAGGCAATGATGGGTAGATAAACAGTGGTTATGGCAAAACTTTAACAACTATGGAAAGAGACTATTTTTATCCTAATCAGGTTGTATTTTTCACTAGTTCACCTAATGTTAATATACTATATTTTCAGTAGGTCAGTGCTGGTAGTGGCTCTGGAATACTAACCTACTAACTCACCCAGACGTTCCTTTAAAGGGTTTATTCAGCCAGTGATCTTTATTGTAAAATCTTTTTTTTTTGAGGGCAAGTAGGGAAGAGATGTAAGAATTCTATTTACTTTTGATTTACTGCAAATGTGGAATTTCAGAATTTAAAACCCTAGATTATGGTGGGGGAAAGTTAGATGTAGACATAAGGCCATATTGGGTCGGACTGGTGGTCCATCTAACCCAGTGCCAGATACTTCTGAGGGAATGAACAGAAAAGAGCAATTTTGAATGATTCACCCCCTGTTGTCAGGCCCAGATTCTGGCAGTCAGATGTTTAGGGACATCCAGAACATGGAGTTTCATCCTTGACCATCTTGGCTAATAGCCATTGATGGACCTATCCTCCATGCACTTATCTAATTCTCTTTTGAATCCAGTTATACTTTAGCTTTCACAACATTCCCTGACAATGAGTTCCACATGTTGACCATGTTGTGAAAGTACTACCTTTTGTTTGTTTTAATTTTAATTTTTGTTTGCCTGTTAATTTAATCGAGTGACCCCTAATTCTTGTGTTATATGAAAAGATAAATTTCCTATTTGCTTTTTCCAGACCATTGACAATTTTATAGACCTCTTATCACATCCCCCCCTTAGTTGTCTAAGCTGAACAGTCCCGGTCTTTTTAAGTTTCAGAGTGGTAGCTGTGTTAGTCTGTATCAGCAAAAAGAATGAGGAGTACTTGTGACACCTTATAGACTTAACAAATTTATTTAAGCATAAGCTTTCTGTTCTGTATGCCTAATCATTTTTGTTGCTTTTCTCTGGACTTTTTTCCAATCATAATGTATCTTTTTTTTATTTTAAATGGAGTGACCAAAACTGCATGCGGTATTCAAGGTGTGGACATACCATGGATCTATATAGTGATGTTATGATTCTGTCTCTTTTATTATCTATCCCTTTCCTAATAGTTCCTGACATTTTGTTAGCTTTTTGACTACTGCTGCACATTGAACAGCTATTTTCAAAGATCTGTCCATGATGACTCCAAGATATCTTCCTTGAGTGGTAACAGCTAATGTAGACCCCATCATTTTGTATGTATAGTTAGGATTATGTTTACTGATGTGCATTAATTATCACTTATCAGCATTGAATTTTGTTGCCCCGTTAACCACTTTTGTGAGATCGCTCTGAAACTCTTTGTGTTCTTGGATTTAACTATCTTGAGTAATTTAATACTGTATAGTCTGCATATTTTGCCATTTCAGTGTTCACCCTGTTTTCCAGAACATTTCTGACTATGTTGAACAGCTGTCATCCCAGTACAGATTGCTGAGAGACCCCAGTGTTTACCACTCTCCATTCTGAAAACTGACTATTTATTCCTACCCTTTGTTTACTATCTTTTAACCAGTCACTGATCCATGAGAGGACTTTCCCTCTTCTCCTAATGACTGCTCAGGACTAGTCTACAATGGCAACATTAAATGGCTTGTGTAGTAGCAGCAGAGTGCTGGGAGAGAGTTCTCCCAGCGTCCTAAAAAAACCCACCTCCACGAGGGGTGTAGCTACCAGCGCTGGTGCACTGTTTACGCTGGTACTTTACGGGGCTGAAACTTGCTGCACTTGGAGGGGTGTTTTTTCACACCCCTGAGTGAGAAAGTTGCAGCGCTGTAAAGTGCTAATGTAGACAAGCCAAGGTTGGCTGAAGAGCCATTGGTGAGGGATATTGTCAGAGGTTTTCTTAAAATCCATGTTCACTACATCAGTTGGATCACCCTGTTTCACATGTTTGTTGACACCCTCAAAGAATTCTAATAGATTGGTGAAGCATGATTTTCCTTTACAAAGAGAGACTCTTCCCCCAACAGATCATGTTTGTTTCTGATAATTCTGTTTTTTACTATAGTTTCAACCAGTTTGCCTGGTACTGAAGTTAGGCTTTATTGACCTGTAATTGCAAGGTTTGCCTCTGGAGCCTTTTTAAAAAAAATCATATTACCTTAGCTATCCTCCAGTCATCTGGTACAGAGGCTGATTTTAAGGGGTAGGTTACATACCATAGTTACTAGTTCTGCGATAGTTTCTTCTGAACTCTTAGGTGAATGTGGTCCTAGTGACTTATTATTGTTTAGTTTATCAGTTTGTCCTAAAAGGTCCTCTGTTGACACCTCAATCCTCAGATTTGTCAGCTATAGAGAATGGCTTAGGTATGGAAATCTTCCTGGCATCTTCTGCAATGAGGACCAATGCAAAGAATTAATTTAGCTACACTGCAATGGCCTTGTCATCCTTAGGTGCACCTTTAGCACCTCAGCTGCCCACTAGCCCCACTGACTGATTGGCCAGCTTCCTGCTTCTGATGTACTTAAAATTTTTCTCTTCAAATTCTGTCTTGGCCTGCCTCCTAATACTTTTACACTTGACTTTCCAGGATTATGTTCTTTTCTATTTTCCTCAGTAGGATTTGATTCTCATTTTTTAAAGAATACCTTTTTGCCTCTAACCACCTTTTTTAATCTCCTGGTTAGCCATGGTGGCATTTTTTGTCATCTTACTGTTTTTTGGGGGGTTTATTTATTTAGGGTATGCATTTAGTTTGAGCCTCTGTGGTGGTGGTTTTAAATATTCTACATGCTGTTTGCAGGCATTTCACCCTTGTTACTATTACTTTTTATTTCCATTTAACTAGCATCCTCATTTTTGTATAGTTCCCCTTTTTAAAGCTAAATGCTACTGTGGTAGTTTCTTTGGCGCCCTTCTCCCCCCCTCCTGCAGACGTTTAAATTTAATTACATTATGGACACTATCACTGATCAGTTCAACTGTTACCTCCTGGACCCAATCCTGTGCTCCACTTAGGACTAAATCAAGAATTGCCTTTCCTATTGTGAGTTCCAGGACAAGCTGCTCCAAGAACTAGGCATTTACGTTGTCCAGAAATTTTATCTCTGTATCCCTGAGGTGAGAGTCAATATGAGGATAGTTGAAATCATCTATTATTATTGCGTTTTCTGTTTTGGTAGCCTCTAATCTTCCAGAGCTTTTCACAGGCTCTGACACCATCTTGGTCAGGTGTTTGGTAGTATATACTGCTATACTCTTATTGTTCAAGCATGGAATTTCTATCCATTGAGATTCTGTGGTACAGTTTGATTCATTTAAGATTTTTACTTTATTTGACTCTACGCTTTCTTTCCCATATAGTGCCACTCCCCTACCAGCACAGGCAACTCTGTCATTACTATATATTTTGTATCCTGGTATTACCATGTCCCATTGATGATAATCCTAATTGCACCAAGTTTCTGTGATACCTATAATATCAATATCCTAATTTAATTCCAGGCACCCTAGTTCACCATCTTAGTGTTTAGACTTCTAGCATTTGTATATAGATACTTGTACATTTTGTTAATATTCAGTTGTTTGCCGCCTTGTGTTATGTTTAAATGGGACTCTTATGTTTGACTGTTCCTCACTAGCTCCTATGTGTACTTTACCAACTTCTTACCTATCCTTTTTACTAGGATATAGAGTTCCCCTTTTAATAAATTCATCCCTAAGGGATGTCTCCTCCCAAACCATATGCTTCTCCACACCTGTCAGCTTTACCCCAGCCTTTAGTTTAAAAAAATCTTCCTACAACCTTTTTAATTTTACATGCCAACGCTCTGGTTCCATTTTGATTGAGATGGACCCATCCTTCCTGTATGGGCTGCTCCTTTTCCAAAAGGGTCCCCAGTTCGTAGTAAATCTGAAACTCTTCTCCCTACCCCGTCATCTCATTAACACATTGAGACCCTGCAGTTCTGCTTGTCTTTCTGGCCTTGTGCATGGAAATGGAAGCATTGCAGAGAATGCTACCTTGGAGGTCTTGTGCTTTAATCTCTTATTAGCAGCCTAAATTTGGCCTCTGGGACCTCTCTCCTACCTTTTTCTATGTCATTGGTAACTAAATGTACCAGGACTATTGGCTCCTCCCTAGTATTGCACATAAGTCTGTCTAGTTGTCTTCAAGAGATCTACAACCTTAGTATGGCGCATGCAGTTTACCAGGTGGTTCTCCTGGTCATCAGAAACACAACTATCTGTATTTCTAATAATCAAATCCCCCATTATTATTACCTTGCTCTTCCTAATAACTGGGGTTCCCTCCCCAGCGGGACAAATTGGTTAAAGTTATCAATTTATTTTGATCTTGTGTTTTTGGTGATATTTGGTAATGTTATTTATTTTGTTTTATAAATAGTGCTTAAGAAAGGATGCCGAGTCACGTAGGAGAGAACTCCATATTCGAACCTATGCAGTTATTCCACTAAATGATGAATGTGGGATAATTGAATGGGTGAACAACACGTCTGGCTTAAGAAATATCCTGATCAAACTGTACAAGGAGAAGGGTAAAAAACTTGTATATAAAAATTCATGTGAAGGGGACAGACAAAGAGCAATGAAATCAGATAAAGTAGAGATATATATGTTGTTGCGGGGTTGATACACCTCATCACC
This sequence comes from Chelonoidis abingdonii, assembly GCF_003597395.2. Lineage (NCBI taxonomy): Eukaryota > Metazoa > Chordata > Testudines > Testudinidae > Chelonoidis > Chelonoidis abingdonii. Next base: position 33,075,616 of record NC_133776.1, read on the forward strand.
CAGAGTGGCGCGGGTCAGAGGTGCATCACAGCCCCACTGTTGAGTTGGAAGGACTGTCCCACGTCTCAGGGCAGCGCAGCCCTTACTCTCAGGGCAGTGCGGCCTAGTGGCCAAAGTCTGTAATACAGCCTTAATCACAGAGCAACGGGGCTCAATGGCCAGAGTTAATACTTCAGCCCCTTGCTGTCAGGGCAGTGCAGCCTAGCGGTCAGAGTCCATACTACCGCCTTTACTATTGGATTAGTATTAATCACAATTAATTGCACTTATAACAATAGAATACCAATTGAAATGTATTAAATATTATTGGATGTTGTCTGCATTTTCAATATTGATTTCAGTTACAACACAGAATACAAAGTGCACAGTGCTCAGTTTATATTATTTTTATTACAAATATTTGCACTGTAAAAATAATAAAAGAAGGTGTATATTTCAAATTCACCTCATACAAGTACTGAAGTGCAATCTCTTTATTGTGAAAGTGTAACTTATAAATGCAGATTTTTTGTTGTTGTAACATAACTGCACTCAAAAACAAAACAATATAAAACTTTAGCATCTGCAGGTCCACTCAGTCCTACTTCTTATTCTGCCAATCGCTCAGACAAACAAGTTTGTTTATGTTGACGAGAGATACTGCTATCTTCTTCTTATTTACAATGTCACCTGAAAGTAAGAACAGGCATTTTCATGGCACTTTTGTAGCTGGCATTGCAAGGTATTTACATGCCAGATATGCTAAACGTTCATATGCCCCTTCATGCTTCGGCCACCATTCCAGAGGACAGACTTCCATGCTGATGATACTCATTAAAAAAAAAATGTGTCAATTAAATTTGTACTATACTCCTTTGTGGGGAGAATTGTGTGTCTCCTATTCTGTTTTACCCATACTCTGCATATATTTCATGTTATAGCAGTTTTGGATGATGACCCAGCACGTGTTCACTTTAAGAACACTTTCACAGCAGATTTGACAAAACGCAAAGAAGGTACTGATGTGAAATTTCTAAAAATAGCTACAGCAGTTGACCCAAGGTTTAAGAATCTGAAGTGCCGTCCAAAATCTGAGAGTGATGAGGTGTGGAGCATGCTTTTAGAAGTCTTAAAAGAGCAGCACTCTGATGCTACAGAACTCAGAACTCAGAAACTACAGAACCCAAACAACCAAAAAAGAAAATCAATCTTCTGGTGGTGGCATCTGACTCAGATGATGAAAATGAACATGCGTCAGTCCTCAGTGCTTTGGATCATCGTAGAGCAGAACCCATGATCAGCATGGAAGCATGTTCTCTGGAATGGTAATTGAAGCATGAAGGGACATACGAATCTTTAGCGCATCTGGCACGTAAATATCTTGCAACGCCAGCTACAACAGTGCCATGTGAACGCCTGTTCTCACTTTCAGATGACATAAAGAAGAAGCAGGCAGCATTATCTCCTGCAAATGGTAACCAACCTTGTTTGTCTGAGTATTGACTAACCAAGAAGCAGGACTAAGTGGACTTGTAAGCTCTAAAGTTTTACATTGTTTTATTTTTGAATGCAGTTTTTTTTTTTTTGTACAAAATTCTACTCTTGTAAATTCAACTTTCATGGTAAAGAGATTGCACTACAGTACTTGTATGAAGTGAATTGAAAAATACAATTTTTTTGTTTTTTATGGTGCAAATATTTGGAATAAAAAATAAATATAAAAATATAGTGAGCACTGTGAACTTTGTGTTCTGTGTTGTAACTGAAATTAATATATTTGAAAATGTAGTAAACATTCAAAAATATTTAAAATAAATGGTATTCTATTGTGTTTAAAAGCGCGATTAATCGCGATTAATTTTTTTAATCGCTTGACAGCCTTACTTTTTTTGTACTTCATCTGAGTCAACTACACAGTACTCACAATTTTCTGAGCTGCAGATGACAGTAGAGGCTTTGTCTTTCACATGTGTCAACTGGCATGTTTGATGGATCATAAGGATTTTATTGTGGAAGGGAATTTGTTTACTTCATGTAACCTGGCTCAGCCAAGATCTGAATTTGTAATGTGCTTGCACAGCTTCCTTTTTTCCTGAGTTGCCAATACTTTTTAAAATATTAATTTAATTAAAACAGTGAAACCTGTTCTAACTTTGGTATTTTAAGCTACACTTGATGAACTCTAAATAGTAGTTGGGGGGACACCTTATATAATAAGACTTGGTTTGCTACATCTGATTGAAATCTTTTACAGGAGTCTATATGACTGGAAAGGAGCTACGGCAACACATGCTTCCGAAGTCGGCACCTTTATCTGAAAAGCTGAAAATGTTCAAAGAAACTCTTCTGCCCCGACATCCTCCTATTTTTCATGAATGGTTTCTGAGAACATTCCCTGATCCTACTTTATGGTCAGTTGCTGTGATCATGTTAGCTTAATGACACTAGTTTATTTTCACAAAATGTAAATGAAGATAAAGCAGATAGAAAATGAAATATGTACTAAGCAAACTAAGACTGGAGCTTTTCACATAGAGCACAAAAGCTATTTAAAAGCTCTAAATTGTCTAAAAGGTTGTGCAAGGGCAAGTGATCCTAGGTTTTTACACTGGATCCTTATTTTCTGTAGGTACAGTAGCAGATCAGCCTATTGCCGTTCCACTGCAGTGATGTCAATGGTTGGTTACATACTGGGCTTGGGAGACCGCCATGGTGAAAATATTCTTTTTGATTCTTTGACTGGTGAATGTGTGCATGTGGACTTCAACTGTTTGTTCAATAAGGTAGGAAATGTCTTTCTTTCTGATCTTGCTTATTTTTTAAACACTTGTAAGTTCAAAATCCACAAATCTCTCCTGCTTTTTCAGTATTTCTTTTATTTTGAGACTCGGAATATCTATATTGATATTCATATATCATTGTGTTTCCTATTCAGATGCTTTAGAGTATATAAACCTATATATCCAGTGGAAAAAAAATCTTACACAAAGGCATTATTATCCTATATGCCATGATAATTAAAGCAGTCTTTGTTCAGGCAGCATCACATGAGCTTTCTTTGGATGCACTAAAATGTCAGCACATGTGAGAGTACTTGCTCGATGTTTACAAAACATTCTTTCTGTCTGTCTGTCTGTCACTGCTGTTGTGAATAACGTAGTTTTGTACATCAGTCACTCAAAAGAGAATTTGCCGTGGAAGAAAGTGTCATTTTCTTTTTAACTGTGGCCAAAATGAGTTTTGGTATTTCTATTGGACAATCTAGTTGGTGTTCGGCTTAATTCAAAAATATGTAATATGGGTCCTGGTCAACTAGTTGTCCTGTTAAATCATCAGTGCCAACCATTTGGCCTTGTTGGTCCTATTCAACCTTGTTTTTGAAACAAAATGTTTTGACTATCTATAAATTATGCGAATAATGAGGATTTTAAAACTATCATCTGAATTTGCCTGAGGTGGTGGAACAAAGATAACACATCTTGAAAGCTGGTGTATGATTTAAAACAGAAAACATTGAAGATTTTTTTGAGTAATTCTCATCAATCTTTCACCAGACTCCTAGTATTTGTCACTTTTATTATTCTGTATCCCATATCTATCTTCAATCCTTTGCTCATGCCACATTTTCCTAAATGGTGAGATGGAATTGTGATATGGCCAAATGTCTGCTAGCTAGGATGAGACCTCCAGAAGCAATGCTGACATAATCCAATTCAAATCTATGCCAGAATCACCTGAATTTGGTTTACTCTAATGGTAATAGTTAGGCAGGATAAATTAGTTGTTTGGCCTGCAACGGTCTGACATACAATTTGGAAAAGAAACTTGATAGAAATAAAAAATCAGAAAAACTGTTCTGAAGTTAACTTTAGATTTAATTAACTTTTTATTAATTTGCAGGGGGAAACTTTTGAAGTTCCAGAAATTGTACCTTTTCGCCTCACTCATAATATGGTCAATGGAATGGGTCCAATGGGAACAGAAGGTCTCTTCCGAAGAGCTTGTGAAGTCACAATGAGGCTAATGCGTGATCAGAGAGAACCTCTAATGAGGTAAATAGCAATCCGTATTTAAGAGGTTTTTATAATAAAATTATCTAGTTTATGATATAAACTTGAAATGTTAACTGTGGTCCCTGAGCCAGTTCTTTTGGGGAGAGAAAAAACTCCTCTTCCAGTAGCACTTTAGATTGAGTGCTACTGGATTGAGTCTGACATGAGTAGATTGAGTCTGACATGCACTTTATGTATAAAACAGTATAGCTAGTCAACATATTTTGTTAACTGTAGAGTTACTTTCTAACTAGTAATAAGAAAAAGTACCAAGGTTTACTGTGGATAGAAGTTTTACCATCTTATACTAAACTTCTGTTTGTTCTCAAAATATAACTTTGTTTAGTTTTTATTTACCTCAAATTGTCTCTGCTTTAACCCTCTTCTGCTTAGTTCTTTAGAGCTAGATCCTCAGCTGCATTGCTCTTCTCAGGTAGTGGAGGAATCCTTGGCTGCCTGTTTGAGAAAGCTGTAAGTCACCGTGACCAGGGTCCCAATGGGGACCAGCTGTGATCACTCAATTAGGGTGAACTGCAAAGAATGGGGCAGACAATCCCGATAAAGCTAATGGATATTCCACTACTTAGGTTTACAAAGCGAGCATAAAACAGCTTCTTTATTACCTTTCTGGTTACTCAGAAGTGCAAACAACACAGTTCCCTTAAAGTGATCCAGCCTCAGGCCTCCAATCAGGTACCCACATCAGATATAATGAAAAATTCTGTAAATCTTATTTCATCATGTAAAGGAAAAGGTTCTGCCAATCCCAAAGGGTCTGACACATTATCTCTCAGGTTAATGAATGTTTCACCTGTTACCCAAATACACGCTACAGTCAATTCTTATTAACTAAACTAAAATTTATTTTAAAACAACATAAAGAGAATACGGTTAGATGATCAATATATACATATAGACATGAGTTCAATTCACTGAGGTTGAGGATGATGAGCTTTGTAGTTGCAAAGAGTTCTTTCAGAAATAGTTCATAGGTTATAGTCCAATGTCCAAATATCATATTCAGAGCATACCAGCATAATGGGGACCTCAGTCTTGTGATTCAGACTTCCTCTGATGAAGCCTGAGCAGATCTGAGATGACAGAATCCAGGACCCAAGCATCTTTTGTACAATTTCATGTCTTTTGAGGAGCTGGGAGTTCTAAAGGTAATTAGCATGACTCTTGAAGGAGGTCCATCACTGGTACTTAGGTATAGAATTAACTTAAGGATGTTTTCTTGTTCCTCCATCAGTCACAGATTATTTGTTATACATTTCAAAGAGAGATGAATAGAGATATCCCAGGTTTACAATTCATTTAAATAAGATGTTCTTTTGACCTCTAGATTATCAGAATACAACATAGACAGGGACTGTTGATTACATTGTTGACCCTACTCATTCATATGTAAATACACAAAAACACAAACATTATCTCCCCACGTGCCTTTTGAGGGTTATTTATTTTGCAGGATGTTTAACCCTTTCTAGCCATGTGTCACAGTCACCTAGTTCAGTGCAAAGAGGCTTACAAAAGGTCTGACCCATTATCTGCTTCTACTCTGGAATGTAAAGCTGAAACTTTCTTAGTAGCCTTTTCACCCTGAGAGTGAGTCCAACATTTTTAAATTTCTAAAATTTTGGCTTGAGTATATAGTCTTGCTCCAGTGACACACATCCTGATGTTGTTTCAACCCATATTTCAGTGTTGGCTGTGCAGGATTTTATACATTCCAAGTCCAAAATAAGGATAAATTACGTTCAAAACAGATACCATGAAGCCCATCTTGCACCATTACCCAGTGGAACAAAAAAAACAAAGTTACCTCGTACCAGGTGACTTTCTAAGGCACAAACAAACTGTACTTAAAACATTGGATAATTTTCAATGGTTGCATAAATCAGAGTGGAGATGATTCTTAGTGCAGATTTTACTGTATTGTTTTATATATTAAACTGTGTGCACCTCTATCACAAGTGGGATAAAAATTTGGCTGAATGCTGACTCCCTCATTTTTTCAAACTGAAGTCCAGGCATAGGGGATAAATGGAGACCATTGATTTGTTGACAGGTTTTCTTCAGTGCTGTTTAACAAATGTTAATTTTGTTTGTGGTGGTATTGTTGCATGTTAAAAGAATTATTTAACTTTTCTCTAGAAAACATTATGTAAAAGAGTTTCATGTGTTTTTTAAAGCTATCAACAGATAGTAGTAATCTTATTGAAAGAATTTTTGGGGAACTATGAAGGGTAGCATTTCTCATTAAAAAGGCAATTTTTATATTTAATATTCACTTGGAGCCAAACAGTGAAGTTCTTCATTATACAAAATGTCCATTAAATAAATGTTAGTTTTGTTTGGTTAAGGGCACCAGAATTTGATCCATTGTGAGTTGAATCAGTGATGCTCAGTAGTGATGACAGCCACAGAGCGTCTTTATTCTGTTGTGCTTGTATCCCATTTCTGAGCATTTGGCCTGCCAATATTCAGATCATGATGGATTAATTGTAGTACAGACTAGGAGTCTGTAGAGGATTTGTGCTTAAATTGGATGTTCTATAATCTGCTTTTACTTCCTGGAGTTGCCACACACTTGCTACATATTTCACTAGACTGTTCATAGCAAAATTGCTTACACTGACTAGTTTTGCATTAACTTGAGAACACATTTAAGATCTTTACTCAGAGAAACCTGGAAGATAGCTCATGTTCTGAGGGCTGTCAGTTACATTACTGTTCCACTAACCTGTCCAGACGAGAAAATAAGCCATTATTTTTACTGCCTTTTGAAAGGTATGCTGTTCTGTTATTTTAATTGCAAAAGTTGCTGTTAGAGGATAGACGATCAGATTCAAAAGAATAGTTGTGTTGTTTGACTGCAGTCATGGACAAAGCTAACCTTTATGAAATTACCAGTAGTGATACTGTGGAGAGAACTGTAAAGGAAATAGACTCTTTAAAATAAAATGAAGGGCTTCATTAATGTTTTTCCTTCCTTTAGGAAATAAAGAATTATAGACTATTAATTATGAATATTAAGCAGTAATGTTTTATTTTAGCAAACGGAAAAAGTGTCTTATTTTGTTTGTATGTTTTTAGTGTCTTGAAGACTTTTATCCACGATCCCCTTGTCGAGTGGAGTAAACCAGTGAAAGGTAATACAAAAGCACAGGTGAATGAAACTGGGGAAGTTGTCAATGAAAAGGTCAGTTGCAAGAAATTTGATCTACTCTAGAACTAACATTTCATTATTTTATATTTCACAGTATCATCAATTGTTTTGTTCTAATTTATGCAAAGCATTACTTTCCTGGGTTTTTTTCTTCCAAACCTATTCCAGCTGTTTTTTGTTAAATATCTCTTTGCTGTTGTTTAATCCTTAAAATGAGACAGATACTTCAATAAAAACCTTCATGAGACCTACTGTACCTTTTTAGCATCATTCTCTAAGGCTGTGTCTATACTGATAAAATTAGGACCCATAAGTGCAGCTCCATCTGCCATGGAAGCTGTAGTGTAGAGAGGGCTCATGCATTTTTACCAACATGTTCTCCAAAGCTACTGGATGACATGGTGATGATGCCACTTGAGCCCTGTCTGTGCTATGGATTCTGCTGTTTCTACCATCAGTGTATCTTAACCCACTAGAGCCTAGTCCCCTCCAGAGTCTGGAATGGAACCTAGTCTCTTGCTTGGAGCCTGGAATGGAGTCTCTTGCTCTTTTAACAACCTAGCAAATTACACACATAAAACTACATTAAAAGAACATTATTAGGGAGTGCCAGCTCTGCAATAGTTATGGTTGAGCAGCATTGTCTGTTTAAAGGTCCACTCTTCTAAGTACTGTAAAATTCACATGCTTACATGGATTGTCTTGAAAATTTATGTGCCTTATGGGGATGCTGGCTAGAGTTCATGATCTAAATTTGGATAATGTAAGCAAGAGATTCCAAGATATGGTCCTCCCCACCCACCCCCAACAAAACCCCACCATTTTACGAAATCAGGCATATGTACGTATGCGGGTGCACGCACACGGCACATGCAGGGCTCAAACTACGGCTCTAATTGTTCCTCAACTGATCTCAGTCACTAGACATTTATGTTACCTAATGCACAGCATACACTGCCCTTTGAGGAAGCAATATTAAAAATCTTTTTAAAAGAAGATGTTAGCTCTCTAGAAAGATATGTGCCAAAAGAGATTGAAATGTCCATAAGTGGTAAGACTATGGGAAGAAGGTTACCAGACATTATTGTCACAGTATCTGGGTGGCTCAAAGGGATAGTTTGTGGTAATTGAGCCTGAGCTACACCTACGCAGTGTGAGTTTAAACTGCTGCCCTTTTCAGAAATCTGTGACTTATCTGTAGGCATGTTGCTACTATGACCTTCTGTTAAACTGACTTTATAGTTTTGGGAAATACGTCCTGCTAATTTGTACAGATAATTTAGAAGGGTCTCTAACTAATTTCTGAAACTACATATTTTCTACACAAAGTTATTGATAAGAGATTATGAAAAGAAGTAAAGATCCATGACAGTCAGTTTGGATTTGTGGCAGGCAAGTCAACAGTGGATATTATATTGCATTAAGATTGTTCGTGGAAAAATATAGGGAGAAAAAAGGAAAACCCTGCGCATACTATTCATTGATGTTGAGAAGGCTTAGGCCACATTCCGAGATAAGTCATCTGTATAAGAATGAAACAGATAGTCTTCATGTATCAGACTCATCCAGGACATATACATGGATGCTGTTACTACAGTTTGAAGGCCATATGGAAAAATTGACCAGTTTCCAGTAAGAGTCAGAGTCCATCAAGGCATGGCACTAAGCCCCTTTGTGTTCATGCTGGTGCTTGAATCACTTATAGAAAACATCCAGAGACTGGCACCCTGATGCATGCTTTTTGTAGATAGTATACTGCTTGTGCAGGAGAACAAAAAGGAAGTCGAAGAAGATGGAGGTGCGTACTTGAAAGAAATAATATGAAAATCAGCAGAAATAAAACAGCATGTATGGTGTGTAGATTCAATGATGTCTTGCAGGAAGACAACAGAACTGTAAGTTTGTCGGGGTCAGCCACCATCAATGGTACAGAAGTTCAAATACCTAGGTTCAGTAGTTCAGCGACAACATTTATAAGCAGAACAGGGAAGGCATGGGCTAAAAGGAGAGGAGAGCAGAAAAAAGTAATATCTACACGACAGTAATTAGACCTGGCTCTGAATGCTGGGCACTGAGGACAGGAGCAGATTTCAAATACAGTGGAAATGAAAATATTAAGATTGATGCTCGGAGTTGTAAGGATGGACCATATTTAAAATAAATGAATTATAGGAAGTGTGAAGATGAGAGAATCCAGGCTAAAATGGTTTGGCTGTGACAAGATGATCAGAAGACTATATAGGAAGCAGGATGTTAAACGTAGATGTGGAGAGTAAGAGAAGGGTTGAAATACCCAAAACTAAATAAATGGATGTCATACAAAAGGATTTGACTAGCTGCAAAATATCCAAGGAACTGCTTCAAGTCAGAATGGAGGAGGATTTGAAGAGTTGAACCCATATAGATGGGAATAAGGCTAGAAGATGACACATGCTGTGTGCAGATATGTGAAAACTGTTGCTGGGCATGATGCTGCTTTTCCACCTGGGGGACTATTATAGCAGAGCACCAGGACTGTCCAGCCGCCTCCAGTCTCCCTTCCCACCTACTGGCTCCCAGTACCTCACCCCCTTTTTCCTCCACCAGACCCAGTCTGCTCCTAGTCCTTAATTTATTTCCTGGTTTTCAGAAGTTTAAGTTTAGCCATTTGCCATATTCTTGAAAGGCATGAGGATTCACTGAACAAACTTAATTCTGCGCTAATGAAGCCTGTGGGCATTTAATTATTACAGGTGCATAATCAAGCACTCAAAAGTTGGAAAATGCAGGATTTGCCTGTGCAATCTTACTTGGCCCTCTTATGCATATGCAGTATGATAGTTTTTAATTATCTGATCACATATTTTTTCCACCTCATTCTGTATACTGAATGAATGATGCTCACTTAATGAACAGCTATTTGATATTTTGTTTTCTTGTTCAGTATTTGACACCCCAGACCTTATTTACTGCACACTGTTCAAAGCTTGCTCTGATAACAGAATTAATTTCTTCATGAGTTTTTTCCATGATGCTCTTCGCTATAGTATCTGAGGGCTTCACAAATATAAATGAATTTATTTTCACAACATCCCTGTGGAGATTAAGGAATATTATTACCCCCATTTTCCAGATGGGGATCTGAGGCACAGAGAAATTAAGGTCAAAGGTATCCACTATTTTTGGTTCTTCTGTTCTATTATATATAGGCTTTTGTACCATTCTCATCGCCGTACTATCTGGTACCTTCCAGTAGTGCATTAAGTAAGATGTTTACGTATCTGTCATGTGGCGTTCTCCCATCCTCTCCTGAGGGAGAAGCATGTGCAATGGATGTCTTGGTTTGCTAAGGGTTTTTTTGCCCTGCTCTCTCTCCTGCAAATGTGAAAGACGTAGAACTGATTTTTCAGAGTTCTTGGCATTATATAGCACTTTATATGTTTTGAACATAGCTCCTATTGATTTCATTTGCAGTGTGAGTGCAGTGCAATTATGAGTGGTCTGCACTTCTGCAAATCAGACCCCAAGAGTCTCAAGTCAGGCGCCCTGAAAATGAGAAACACACAGTTCATGATCACTTGTGAAAAATCTGGTTTAAGTGACTTGGCTAGCATCACATAGAAAGTCTGTGGCACAGACAGGGATAGTAGAATTCTGTCCTCCAGAGCGGTGTTCAACTGTCTTAAGCTGAGACCAGCCTTTCTCCTCCTGCAAACACTTGCCTCATTCACTACACACCACCTAACTTCTGCAACAAATGAGGCAGGAGCCCTACAGACAACAGCCTCTTTCACTTCAGAACCCCGATTCATCCTCTGAACAGGTCTGTCATGCACTTAATGAGATCCTGTGGGAGAAAAAGGGTATGTGAGCAGCATCAAACATGTTATTAAAGTCTGTATCATAATGAGGCTGAGTTAGCATAAGGGGACTGAAGTAAGTTCGTACAGCCAACTTTAATTCTGGGATTTCCTAACTCTTAAGAGCTTGACCTTACAGTCTTACTGTTCTTCTAATGTAGTTTTTTTGTGTTATACAATATACAACATAAATGAATGAGTGATCTTATTAAGGAATATATAGCTTCTTTCTGTGTAAGTGTATGTGTATGGCATAATAGTTGTGTGTTTTGCCTGGTTGAGAATTAGTCAAAATTCTTTATTTGGCTCCAGTCTGGTTCATACTTGCAGACTCATTTTTTGACATCAGTGGAAAACTCTTCCAATCTGGCCCACATTAGATCAGTCCAAAAAAAATAAATCCACTATTTTCAGGTAAAAAATTGCTTTTCGGAACGTAGTATATCTGAATGTTTTCTGGAACATACTTTTTTGACTACAGTTTACTCTTGGCCTCTGTGTTACTGAGCCATATACATACTGTGATGATGAAAGAATTTCTATAGAATAAACCACATTTCATTGCTACCTGCTTCAAAAGATGGTGCAATAGCTTATTCAATCTTTGATAAGGTCTAGTTGTAAAAGTAATGCTAAGGCTATAGCTTTCCCGACAAGCAGTCAGTCCTTGAGAATGATTTACTTTGTTCATTTTCTTCAAACTATTTTCAGAAAAAAGTTCATAGATATTTGTATATTAAATCTGTTTGTGGGATCAGGAATACATGTTGTAATCAACCAAAATTTTATTTGGAAGAACAGGAACTGTTTCTGTTACAGATGTGACAAATGTATGGACATGTGAATTTTAAGTTTTCTTTCTCCTTGTTTGTAGGCCAAGACTCATGTCCTTGACATAGAACAGCGGCTACAGGGTGTGATTAAGACTAGGAACCGGGTAAAAGGATTGCCCTTGTCTATTGAAGGGCATGTTCATTACCTTATTCAAGAAGCAAACAATGAGAACCTTCTCTGCCAGATGTACATGGGCTGGGCTCCATATATGTGAAATACTGTCTTCACAACTTATGCTGCTATAATTTTTTTTTTACAAAACGTTGTTGAATTCTTTCTTAGTCACTGTAATATTTTCTATAATTACTACTTTTGTTGATTTCTGATATTGTGCATATCTACATTGCAACTTAATATGCAGCCTATGTAATATATACTATGTAGTTGTGCATATGCTGTGTATGTTGTATACACATATAAATGCACTCATTGCATTATATGAGTTTGAAGATACATACATTTATACATAGATATTTGTATTTATGGAGACTGTTTTATGTATACAGAATACAATAAATGAACTACTAAACAATATACAGTCATCTCAACGATGCATGTGTGTGGTTTCCTATATACTTTACATTCATCTACAATATTTATGAATGTGTATGTATACTCCCATATCTAAGCAGGGTCAAATTAGCTTTATAAAATGTTTTTTATATATATATATATTTTAAGGGAGGGAGATACTTATTCTATTTCTAATTAATTTCTTGTGTAGGAGACGAGTTGATATTTAAAAAGAGAATGTATATAAAATAAATTTTGTATCAACATGGTTGAAATGGGATTTTTACCAGTAACTGTATTCATGTACCTATTTCAGAGGGGTTTTCCAAAACTAGAAACTTTTTTGCAAGATATTCATTCTTACCTAGGTTTCTCTGAAATTTTGCTATTGCTAATGGGAAGCCCCCAGGCATTTTAAACTATTGTATCAACTAGTAGCACCTGTTTGACCTCTAAACCACCCAGTAGAGCATAATATGGCATGTCACCAAAAGGCAGGTTTTTGTGGCATGTCACACAAGTCCTCCAATTGAAGACAACAGCATTTCCTGATTTAGCCTTCTGAAGTGACTGAGATCATTCATGCCCTTAATTTCCTTTTTACTTGTACTTTCTTGTTTTTACACCCCTCACCTCTTCTAGAAAACATCATTTTGTGCACTCAAACCCACCTTACTTTGAGAAAGTCCTCAGCCCCTACAGAAACAATTTTATAGCCTCCCACTAAGAACCCAAATAGAATGCGATTTGTTATACTATGACCATTATTACCTCTGAGCACCATTTGAAAATAACATTCTATCTCTACTATTCCGATTTCCCACCCCCACCAAAAAAAACCCACCTGGAATTAAAAGGTGCATACATAATCTGAATTAAAGTAATCAAATGGCCTGTATTCTAATTCCCTGCTCTTTGCATATGCAATTATCTTAAATTAAGCTCTTTGGGGCAGAGATCTAGTATTTGTCTATGAAGTGTCATGAACACGTATGGTGCAGTAGGAGTAATACATTATAATGGAGAGAATCATTCCTTGGATCTGTGTGCAGAATAGCCCCCCCACGCATGCCTGGATCTCCATCCTTATGTAAGTAAAGGGATTGAGGGGCCTTTGTGTTACTGTCCCTTCACACCATAAGGATCTTTTTTGTTGGTGGGGAGGGGCAAACTCATGTCCTGAAGCTGCACTAACATCCTTGCCCTAGCCTGCCATACTGTGAAACCCAATTAAGGGAAAACAGAGGGAAGTGGTTAGAGGAATGTTTAGCACAGTGGCTCCGTTGCTGCAGAAAGAGCAGCCCCTCGGAGCCATTGCTCAGGCACAGGACCCGCTGCTTTTAGCATCTGGACAGAACCCCTTGTTTCCTCCACTATTGGCAAATCTATTTCCCATTCCTTTCTTGTAGGTTTTCCCATGTGAAGCAATTTTCTAGCCCCTGTTATTTCCCACTCAAGTCAAAGAGAAAATTTTTCTAGAAACAAAAGTAAGTAATGTTTTTGAATATATTCAATTTTCACTGATGGGACAAACAAATGTCCTAAATCAGTAACAAAAGAAAGTATTAACTGTGCGACACTGGGCCAGAAAATATTGTGGCAAATCTAGTATATAATTTTTTTAAGTTTCTTCTGTTAAGAGACAGGTATACATCTGTACTAGTCCTTTATGTAACAGCTATTGTTCTGCAGCCAGATGCACATGGTCATTCCCAGTTAATCTGAATTTCAAATAGGTTGCAATGCCCCTCTGAATTTAAATACTATGCAGAACTGTAAATATCTTTTCACCATTGTTCTCCTGGGAACCTGGACGGTCATCTAAAATAAGAGAACATTAAAGATGACGCTGAAATGGATTAATGCTGTCCTATGAATACATAAACTTGCCCAAACCTGCTTCTAGGAATATCAGTTTTTAAAATGCCATCACTTGGATTCTATGCTGGGTAATTTTTGTACTAAAATAAGGTGGTGATGTATGATACATCAAATTGAAATGAAAACAACACTGCTGAGCTAAAGCTAGCTTGGAGGTTCTTATACTGCTTTACATATTCTGATTAAGATCTATACGTTTGAACTAGAACTGTAGTTAACTATGCAGTTTCTACCCAGTCCCTTATGAGCCCTGTTTTTTCTAAATACCTATATCCTCTTCAGTATTGCCTTATTTATTTGTTCCTTCTGTTTTTCTACTTTCTTTTTTAATTTTAAAGGAATTTGTGTTTTTCAGATGTTTCCTTCTCCATTCTCTGCTTCTTATGCAGTCACCCCCAAAACCTTGTGTACAAATACTGGTTTCATCTCTCAATTCAGTATCTCATCTCTCCTCTCCCTTGTACCCTTCATCCTTAGTATTTCCTCCTCTCCCTTCTGTTTTCTCTTCTGTCCTCCTTAAGGTGGCCAACGGATAACCCTTCTGGGTAGGTTGGTGAAAGGGTAGCCCTCTTCCTGGGAAGGGAAACTATAAGGCCAAGTAACCAAAAGCTACAGGGGAAGGCACTGTGCTGTAGTCACAGCACAGAGTGATGCTGCAAAGCTGGATTTTCTGCTGGGCATGAGCCTAGCTGGTGCCTCCGTGATATCAATGTAAAAGCTGCTGTGCAGCACTCCGCACAACTGCGCAGGAGGGAAAAGGAACTTCTGCACACAACTGATGACCAGTGCCTATGATAAGAAGAAGCTGGAAACAATCCCGCTGTGACAGGTTGGACCTCCCATCTGGGATGCCACGTGACGTGCTGGGGTCCCACTGGTTCTGCCAGTTCCACCAGCCTGGGTTTCCTCACCCTGTCTTAGCTGTGCCAAGCCCTCAAGCTTTCTCTGGCATATACCCAGCTGCAAGTGGACACAGAGACACTGAGATTAGCTCTGTGTGGGAGGAATCAGCTTGGACATTCACATGCACATCTCCTTTGGGGTATAAACCCAAAATAATATTGTCTTGTACTGTAGAGAACTCTATACAACATAAGCTCATAAATTCATCCTGTCCCTCAATGTGGAGGAAGATATGCACAACTTCTTGCCCCCCCCCCCAGTTATAAATTGCACAAACTGGGTTTATAATAAAAACAAGTTTATTAA
Organism: Chelonoidis abingdonii; assembly: GCF_003597395.2. Lineage (NCBI taxonomy): Eukaryota > Metazoa > Chordata > Testudines > Testudinidae > Chelonoidis > Chelonoidis abingdonii. Next base: position 33,091,095 of record NC_133776.1, read on the forward strand.
CTACAAAGACAGATTTTAGGTCATGATAAGGGATAGCAAACAGAACAAAGCAGTTTACTAAGCAAATAAAACACAAATACAAAGCTTAAGATGTTAGAGACTGGTTTCAAGAAGTAATTTCTCACCCTAAATGTTGCTTTTGGGCAGAATGCAGGTTAGCTATGGTGCTTGCAGCTTAAATCTTCAGAAACCATATTCACACACCAGATCCCTTTTCCAGACAGCACTCATCTCCCCTCCCCACCCTTGTGTCTTTCTTTCTTATATCTTTCCAGCTGTCATCCTGGGTGGGGATTCAGTGAAAAGTGAACCAAGATCAATTTACTCCCCAGCCTTAAATAGAATTTACATAAGACCGGAATCTTTTGTTTCCCAGTCTTGACCTCCCCCTCCTTTTAGTGGAAAATCACTAATAGTCCAAGATGGTGTTTAGTACCAGGTGACATGACAACATGACCAAAGCAAGGTCCCAGGACACTTCTCAGGGCCAGCATGTCCTTTGGCCCGTGCTGTTTCCTGCAGCCCCATTGGCCTGGAGTGGCGAATTGTGGCCAGTGGGAGCCGTGATCAGCCGATGCGGATGCGGCAGGTAAACTGTCCCAGCCCGGCCCACCATGGGGCTTACCCTGGTGAGCCACATGCCAAAGGTTGCCAGTCCCTGGTATAAGTAACTCAGTGATCCAGGAAACATAATGGGAACCTTTCAGTCCTTGGTTCATATCTAGCTCAGCTCTTCATTTAGATCTGCCTTGCGACGTTCTGTTCCCCAGGCCTGATCTACACCTGGGAAAGTTTTGAAAAGCTTCTTGCATGCTAATGCTGTTTTCAGCATCGTGCTTATTAGCTCTTTTCCCAGCAGGGCTAGATAGCATGGTGCTGAGCCAAGCAGCTGTAGCCATTGGGTTACCTGCATCTGAGTTCTTAGCACTGCTGAGGCCTTTGTTAAGCAGGGTAACAGGTGTTTCCTAGCATAGGCAAGCTCCACTCAACTAGGGTGAGTGGGGTTTGGTTTTGTTCAAGCATTAAAGGGGAAGGTGGATGGATGGCAGGTGGGTTTGTACATTTTCATACCAATTTTGGGAGGCTCACATAGATCATTGGCCCTAGGGCAGCGCTGGGCTGATGTCTTGCTATGGGTCGCTAAAGAGCCTTGCCTGCTTATGGACCCAAACTTGTACCCACTGTGGGGTGCCTGCTGGTGGATATGCTTGTGCCCTAGGGTGACTAGATGTCCCGATTTTATAGGGACAGTCCTGATTTTGGGGTCTTTTTCTTATATACGCTCCTAATACCCCATCCCCTGTCCTGATTTTTCATATTTGCTGTCCGGTCACCCTATTGTGCCCAGCTGCCGGTGGACAGATGTCCGTACCTCGCACGCTACCTGTGCCACTCACTAACCCCAGCGCCGGTGTGGTGGCGCAGGAAATTCGGCCAGGGGGCAGTTTGAGTTTGGGCTACCCCGCCGGCGGCCGAGGCAGAGAGGGCGGGTCTCTCGGTGACGAGGTGGCCCCCACCGGGCTAACCCCTGTAGGTCCGCGCTGACGCATCGGCACGTTCTGAGAGGGGTCACTCACGAGACTGTGGCGCCCGCCTCGTCTCCCTGCGCCCGGGGGGAGCGGGGAAATCGAGCGAGCTCCTGCACCTGCCCGCAGGGCTGCACCAGCATCGGCGAGTTGTGAGGAAAGACGCTCTATCTCCGCCTCAGTCTCTATGGGTGGAATCGGGCCGCTCTGCGCCGCGCTCTGTGGTGGCTGGGCGGCCTGGCTGTCAGTAGGACGCGCCGGAAGGAAGCCGGCTGTGGGGGAAGGGCTGCTTGGGTTCGGTCAGGCTGGGGTAGGCGGCGGCCATGGGGGTCCCCAAGTTCTACCGGTGGGTCTCGGAGCGGTATCCCTGCCTCAGCCAGGTGCTGAAGGAGCATCAGGTGAGCGGCGCTGGGCCAGGGGTAGCGGGCTGGGGGTGCGCACCCACCTTGCCCCAGCCGCGCTCCGGGCACGGGAGGGTGTCCCCGTGCTTCGCCGCAGCCAGCTCACAGCGGAGGGCGGCCCCGCTAACGGCTCCGGGCTCGTGTCCGGCGCTGCGCTGACCTGCCTCGCCCCCGTGAGGAGCCAGGCCGCTCCCGAGCGTTCCCCGCAGGACACGGTGCCAGGGAGCGAGCTCTGCAGCGGGCCTCGCTGACACGCCTCCGCAAACACAGCTGCTGGGAGGCTGGGGCTGGTGCCAGCCCTGCGTTATGGGGAGAGCAGTGCCTGCTCGTAGCCTTCCCGCTTCTGTTCGTTGATTTATTTTTCTTTCTCGGAACACGTCTAGGTCTAGTTCAGCAGCTTCTTAGTTTGACCTTTTATAACACGGCATAATAAACTTGCTAGCAACCACCACTAGCTTCACCAGCAGCCCCTCTAGGTACGTTTGGAAGGCGCCTTTCAAAAGATAGAACGCGGCTGTTTTGTTTAACAGCATCGCTTGGATGTGGAAGACAACATCATGGTGCGTTTTTTTTAAAGTGCTTAACCTTGGTCCAACTCCGCTTCTGTGTAAGTAGTTGAGGGTGGTCTAAAAGTAAGTAAAATAGACTTCTAAATATTATATGATTAGGAAACGTGGACAGATGTTGCTGTAGTCAGCATGTTGATGTTTGTTAGAATAACTACGTATTATTTTAAAGTAATTTAAAGAGAGGTTGAAAATCATATAGTTAGTGGGTGGAGGGCTTGTCTATGCATTTAAAATAATTCAGAATAAGGTAGGAAATTAAAGCAGATTAACTATTCCCGATTAGCTCCATGTCTGGATTTATTTATTCCAGAATAAGAGTGCTTTATTCTGAATCATGTTAAACTAATTCAGAATAAGGCATTCTTATTCTGGCATAAGAGTATCCACACATGGAGCTAATCAGGAATAGCTATTCTGGAATAATTCCCCAAATAGACAAACCATAAGTAGTTAGGAAGATGAAAGAATGGAAAACAGGAGACTTTCAAAGAAGAAAGGACAATTAAACTACTAATCTCTTGTCCTAGATCAGTGGTTCTCAACATTTTTATCATCTAGAGCTGCATATGCAGCTCTCTGTGTTATATGGGCCACATCCACACAATATATGTACTACCTGTATGGCCCTGAGAATGTCACATGGGCAAAAACTGTGTGCTGGTTGGGCCACAGGTTCAGATTCACTGCCCTAGATAAAGGGACAGTCTTTGAAATTACCAGAGTCTATGCTGGATGCTCAGAGGGGGTTGAAAGCATAAAACAATGTTTAACAATGCCTCATCATACTCCCAGTCAACTGTTTGTTTATTTTGGCTTCATCTGCCTAGAGTTGCACCAGCTTAACATAAGGTGTGATTTTAAAATGTTTAGTTAAACCAGTGTAGAAGGCTTTGTAGACACTCTTATTTTGGTTTTTATGAGGCTGTCTACAATTAAAAAAAACTTTTCTCGTTTAGCTATACTGGCAAAACCCTTCTAATGTAGATACAACTATACCACCAAAAAGTACTTCTGCTGGTATAGTTTATTCCAGTTCAGTGAGCAAAATAGGCTATATTGGCTAAAGCGCCCTATTTTTACAGTATAACTGTCTGCGCTAGGCCTTTTGATAGCATGCCCACAAAACTTTTAAGTGTAGACCTGGCTTTATTTTAGTTTCGCTTAAGTCATCGATTAATAACAGGTTTAAATTAAATGGAGCCTGGCTTCCACATGGAGCATCATAATTGTTGATACTTAAGCTTCTCCTCATTTAAATGTGGTTCTGATTAAACCAATTTTTAACATAGTTTAGTCAGATAATGTAGACAGAAACAAACAAAGTTTAAAATTCAGCATGGTTCTTAAAATAGTTCCTTAACATAGCCTACTGTAAAGTGAATCCTTTACTTAAATATGGTTTAAAATGCCTTTTAAAATAAAGTTGCCTTCCTAGCTGTGGGACAGGCCTTTTAGAAAACTGATTTTTAAAACTACATGGTCTATTTTCTGGAACCGGAAGGGGAGGTGCCTTCTACAGATTGACAGTTTCCAGTGATCAGTTGCCTGAGTGCAAACCCAAGAACAGGAGCAAGATGGAGCATTAATTTTTGGTGACCAGAACATTTAGGCCTTTAGTAATCAGTAACTTGGTGCTCTCTGTATTGAATTTGCTGAGGCGTCATGCATTACCAAGCATGGACAGGTTGACTGAGTTAATCTTGTTGTGGAAAACCTCCAAAGTCTAACTGAATCATAAAATTTATTTTATCCTCTTTTGCCATCACAGCAATAAATTTTTTAGTGTTACTTATTTGATTTTATTTTTGTTACTGCTACTTCCTTTTGAACTCTTAAAGTAAAAACGTTCTGTAGGAGGCAGAATTATGTCATGTTAACTATACCATAGTTTTCCATAGTTGTTGGAAGAAGGGCATATTCTGCATCTCTTTTAAATAATTCGCAAATACAGTGTGATTTTTTTTCATTCAATTAATCACTACAGGGAAAAAATTTTGTTTATTTGTTGGAACTATTCACATTTTTGTCTTTACACCGGACTTTACAATATTAATATTAATTAATATTGTAAAGTGTTCTTCTCACTATTTATCTTTATTGCAAAAAGATGCAGGATCATTTGTATACTAACATTTAATTACAAAGACTATTATGAAATTGAATTCAGACTGGACATGTTTCACTATTTTATATTTGCTACAGTCCAGCAACAACATGGTAGTCTACTTGTTATCCAGTGTGTACAGTATTTTAGTAGAGAATGAGCAGGTATTGCATGCAGATAGAAACCATTAAACATGTTTCTCTTCTCCTGCTGGTGTCAGTCAGGAGCAAGTCTGTTGAAGCTGAAGGAGTAATATTGGTGTAAAATGTGGGTAAGAGAGGAGATAATCAGACCAGAACAGTGGTAGTATTGAAGGAATTGCTGTGGGAAACTAAAGGTTTGGTGGTGTTTATCAGAAATGAATGTTCAATTTTAGATCTGAAAGGAAAAAAAATTTAACAAATTCAAAATACTAGGAGTTTAAATACATGTGAAGGGGAGGTACACTTCTGCTCTGTGGTTCTCTTATATTCAGAAGAGTTCATAAGTGAGAATACTAGAATGGTGTAAAATATTGGGCCAGCTACTCAAATACTGAAGAAACAAGCAAGTTTGTTTTGTGTGAAAGAGGGGAAGGGGGAGGGGGCACTACTGGACAGGGCTACGTTGTTTCTTCTGTTTCCTTTTGCAGAAAACGTGATAGAAGAGAGAGGGCATAAAGGGCACTTTCTGTGTAAAACATAGATGATTATTAATAAATTTCATCACAGTGTGCATCTTCATATGTAGAAAATGTCATTTGCTACCCTTCCATATGTTCTGTGTCATGTGAAAAGGGCATGTGGATCACCAAGGTTTTGCAGCTTTTTAGAGTGCTGTCAATGCAACACACCATCCCTTGGGACTAGAGAGCTGGTGTCTGTGTGGACGTAATGGACTTTGGGCGTGCAGTTTTATTCAGACCACTAAATTAGTTCCTTTATTAGAGAGACTAAATGCCATTCCAGGAAGTGCAGAAAAATAATTACTGAGCACCATGCATCAGCTGCATTCTTATACATTGCAGATTGAGCTCCATATCCAACAAGACGCTAGGTATTGCTAGAGATTAGAGATGTATTAGCTCTGTCTTCAGCCTGCCTCTACCTCTTTCTTTCCTCCATGCTCCCCAGTACTCTGCTTCTCTAAATCTAGAATTCTGAATTGTAAACACAAACCCAGAAACGTTCCCCTAGAAGTTATTTGGCCCAGGTAAGTGGATGGTTCAGCAACAAGACCAACAGGTCCTCACAGGAAGTGAGGAAACTGTCCTACTGAAACTTCCAGGGGACTCTTATGATCAGGAGCACTTACAAATCAAGCAGTAGATATGTGTGCAGAATGGGTATATGTTTTTTTACAAACTGGCCTTGTCTGTGTTGTGTTTTTTGGACAAAAATATGATGGTACTGTTGCCTTTTGGCCCAAATAGTTAGCCAATATTTGGAGCTGTGCTGCATTATTTATATGAGCAAGATATTTCTTTGGTGCAATTCTGTTTATTTACAAAGAATGTACACAAAATATCATTTTCCTGAAAATAGTAGGAACAAATGGCAGACAGCTTCCTTGCTCACATTTTGCAAGCCTGCCTTTTCCGAACAGTCCTGTGCCCCAAGGAATTCTATCTCTGCTCCCTACTCAAGGCCATGCTCTTGGAGAGCAGCTTCTATTGTTTAAGCTATCACTGAAGAAAGGGAACCTTTTCTAGGTCTGTGATTGATAGGTGCTGTTAACAGTACTTACGTAACTTGATATCCTAATATTATATGTGCCTTTTTTCTAGATTCCAGAATTTGACAACTTGTACCTGGATATGAATGGCATCATTCATCAGTGTTCACACCCTAATGATGACGATGTTCACTTCAGAATCTCAGATGATAAGATCTTTGCTGATATTTTTCACTACTTGGAAGTATTATTTCGCATTATTAAACCAAGAAAGGTTTTCTTCATGGCAGTTGATGGAGTGGCTCCAAGAGCAAAAATGAACCAGCAGCGTGGGAGACGTTTTAGGTGAAAACATTTTAATGTTACCCGGTTTATAAATCCATAGGACAGCACATTTTTATGAGATTTTTTTTAAATTTACAAATTGAAATAAGTATTAAATACATGGTTTTAAATGGTGATGCTTTTTTACTATAGCATTGTTTGGGTTTTGTTAATAATTGGGCAGTCATAAATCAGAACTGAGGATTTTTTGCCAGTGCATTTGGAAAAAACCTGTACACCAGGGAGTACTTTTCATCTTTTGCTTTTGAAGTGAACTTGCAGTTTGCATAGCACTGCAGAAGTTAGTATAAATAATCTCCAGTTGGAACCAATAGCTTAGAACAGAGGTTCTCCAACTTCATTGCACTGCGACCCCCTTCTGACAACAAAAATTACTGCACGACCCCAGAAGTGGGGGAGCAGACCCCAGAAGTGGGGGAGCAAAGCCCAAGCCCCACTGCCCTGGGTGGGGGCCTGTAACCTGATCTCCGTTGCCCAGGACTGAAGCCAAAGCCTGAGCCCCACCAGCCAGGGCTGAAGCTCTCAAACTTCAGCTTTGGCCCCACGCAGTGGGGCTTGGGCTTTTGCTTCAGCCCCGAGCCCCAGCAAGTCTAATGCCAGTCCTGGTGACCCTATTAAAACAGGATCATGACCCACTTTGGGGTCCCGACTCACAGTTTGAGAACCCCTGGCTTAGAACTTTGAATTTGTAAAATTTTGCCTTGGTCAGTCAAAGGAGCATGGACCCAAGAATGGTGATCTAGCACAGCATGTATCTTTTTGGAACAGAAGTTATAGGTGCTGCTTCTTTTTCCATCTTTAAGACTGTTTTTCTATAAATCTACATATTCCTGTTTATCACTGAGCAAAGAAGCAGTAATAGGGCTGCTTTTGGAATCTCTGAATGCCATCTTAAAGAAGCCTTTGTGGTCACTGTATACTGAAGTTTTCCTTGCTGCCAGTATGGAGGAGGGAAAGAGACTGAGGTTTGAGAACTAATAAAATTCTAGTCTCTAGTAACATTGGCCATCAGGCTAGCTAAATAATGTAGTTTACATCTGTATCATATATACAGTGGAGATCATTAAAATCTTGATGTTTATTGCTTCCCCTACCAGCTTTTGTGAACTTTGGGGACAGCAGCCACATTGACAGGGCATATTGGAAGTTGGAGATAGGGCTGGCCATTTCCTCTTCTTGTTCTGAACAACTGATGCTACAGCACTTCCTTTTCTTCACCAGTGGGTGCTGTGGGGAGTTCCATTCACTGTAGACTGTTTCTCTTCAAGTTTCACCTGTCTCTTATTGTTGTTGCTAGCCAGGGAAAGAAAGGAAGCCAGAGGTTTGGAGATATGAGAAGACCATTTGGGGGCCATTGAGAGGAAAAGAAAAACAAATGGTGGGGCAATAGGCAAGATGGGCATGGAGTTGAGGAGAGGATGAGAGAGAATAATTGTGGTTTTAAAAAAATGTGAAAAGAACAAATAAGAAATCCAGAGGGTTTTAAAGAAAAATTAAAACATTAGAAAAGGATAGAACAATATCAGGAAAAATGTGAAGGAAAACAGGTGGGAATGGGAGGAAAGCATCAAGATAAAAATGAAGAGCTTGTCTGCAAATTATTTTGTCTTCTGTGTCCTTTAATTCTCAGGGGGAAAGATTAGTTTAGTCAGTATTTTGACACTTGCCATTTATCTGCTGCCAGCTGTTTCTCTTTCCTCCCACTGGCCCCCAAATGGTCTTCTCAGCCCTGTATATACTACTATGTGCAGCATACATCTTATCCTTGCTGTAGAAAATTCAAAACAGTTTCTCTATTTTCTATGTGCACTAAAAACAAAATTAAAAGACTAAGAATTAAATTTCCTTTTTTATTTACTGTAAGAAGTAACACTAATTTTTTGAGGGAAAAAATAGTGTACATACAATGCTGTAAAATTCTATTTTTTTAGGTCAGCAAGAGAAGCAGAGGACAAAATAAAGAAGGCTTTAGAAAAAGGAGACATTCTCCCTACAGAAGCCAGGTTTGACTCCAATTGTATTACACCAGGTAGGAAAATGTGCTGGTTACTTACAGGAGAATTGCTGTGATTAATCACTTTGCCTTTCTGTCATCTGATTTTTCAATAGGATTTGTTCTGCTAAATCACTTGGGCACTTATGAAAATCCCACCCAAATTTAATATTTAAAACCCAAAAACTCTTCAAAAGTACTCCACCTTCCACACGTTGCAAAAATGAATTGTTTCTTCTATCACTAATATTCCTCATAAATGTATAAATGGAATTTTGACTAACTCTTAAAATGACAATGTATCAGAAGATGAAACTTGTACATTTCTGTTACTAGGGACTGATTTCATGGCCAGGTTGCATGAACATCTGAAGTATTTTGTAAATATGAAGATTTCCACAGACAAATCCTGGCATGGCGTAACTGTCTACTTATCAGGCCACGAGGTTATTGGTTTTATATTACTGAATTTTTTTTTAAATGGTTTTTTCAGAATAGTGTTTACTAAATTGTTTTATCTTTGCATTTAGACACCAGGTGAAGGAGAGCATAAAATTATGGAATTTATCCGATCAGAGAAAACAAAGCCTGATTACGATCCAAACACAAGACATTGTCTATATGGTTTAGATGCTGACTTGGTATGTGCAAATATATTTTATACTCATAATGACAAAAGGCTATTATGTCTGTGACTTGGACATCTATTCAATATTTTGTTGGAATATATGACTATAATACATTATTAAACAAAAAACTTGACATTTATGGCAAACTAAAAATTTACAGTGAGGAGCATGGAAATATCCTGGCACTGGTCACTTCTTGAATAACAATAATAAAACCCCTTATTAATCTCTTATTTCCACAGATTATGCTTGGATTAACAAGTCATGAGTCACATTTCTCACTTTTAAGAGAAGAAGTCAGGTTTGGTGGCAAAAAATCCCAGAGGTAAACTGCTTCTAAAAATCTTATTTATAGGAAGAAAGGAGATCCAAAAGATGCAGGGTTGCTTAGAATATTTTCTTTAAATGACTGCATATTTAATCAGTCAAATAATTGTTGTATTTTAATTTGATGATGGGTGAATATTATAAATTAATATAAATTTATTTTATAAATATTAATGTTTATGTTAATATAAATATTTTCTATTTGCCTGAATCAGCAAATAGAAAAAAAGTCTGCGATTTGGTGCTTGTGGAACCTAATACCAACTGAACTGCTAGAAGATCCTGAGAGCTATAATGCACCACATTGTGACTCTGGCTTCATGCCCTAGGGCAGGCAGCTCATACTATATTTGATGCTATTTCCCACATAGATTGTTCTTCTTATAGATTCGTACATTTAAAAAAAAAACAAAAAAACCACTAAGGAGTTGTCTACCTGGGGAGATTGACCAGAATGGCAATTGAGGAGTAAACTATTCCTGAGTAGCTCCCCTCTGGACATTCTTATTCCAGAGTATAGGAATACCTTTTCCCAATTTCCTTTAATCTACAGATAAAGATAAATCAGAAGAAAGCCCCTCCTTCTGGGATTAAAGTGTCCACATAGGAAGCTATTCTGATCACTATCCCCATATAAACAGATCCTAAACTTCTTGGTGGCAGGGTGGGCTGGAGAGAGAGAGAGAACATTCTATCTTGTATGTACAGGAAAGCTCTCAGATACTATGGTAATGAGAGCCATGTAAGTACCTAAAGAGATACATAGGTCTTGTTGATGTGCTCTAGCTAAGAACCCAAAATAAATTTCAGTGCAAAAGGACTGGACCATGCCTTATTAAGTTTAAGGCCAGAAGAGACCCCAGATCATCTAGTCTGACCTCCTGTATATCACAGGCTCCAGCACTCACACACTGAACCCAGAAACCAAAATGAAACCAAAGTATTACAGCCCACAGGAAATTAACCAGTTGTGTATCAGAAGCCGAGAATAGGAGGGACTGAGGTGCACCAAAGCCCCCACAATGACACAGAATTGATTAAGTGGGCTATATCCAGATGATCCCAGCAAGTGACCTGCACCCATGCTGCAGAGGAAGGAGAAAAACCCCAGAGATCATTGCCAAACTGGTCTGGGGAAAAATTCCTTCCTGACCCCATATATGATGATCAGTTAGACCCTGAGCATCCGCAGTCCCGTAACAAGGGTGAGGTGAGTGAGGCACTTGCCTCAGGCGTGCAAAGCAGAGGGCGCAGAAAAAGATTGGTTTTCTCGCCTCCCTCCCCAACCGGGCGTGTTCCCTTCCTGCGTGTGTCCCTGCGGACGGCTGCCTGGAGAACAGCAGCCCTGATACCTGCAGCCCCCCAGCAACCCCTTGCCGCGTGCACCGAGACTTGATCTGCTGTGATTCCAGCCACTGGCTCCAGGGCAACCTCCCAGCCACTGCCGTGTCTCCTCCTGACTCCTCTGGCCTGAGCCAGCCCAGGAGAGGAAGGAGAATAGGGAGAGCTGCTACCCGGTAACCCCAGCACAGCACAGCTTGTGCTCTGGGGCTTCTTCCTCTGGCTTAACCAGGCAGGGTTTAGTCCATTGTGGCCCAGACCAACCCCAACCCCAGAGAACTGGCCTGAGCCACGGGGCTGGCAGGGGACGAGCCCGTCCGCTAGGAGGGTTTTAGTCGGAGCCAGAGACAGGCCCGGTGCAGATCGTGGAGCTCCGTGTCCTTTGCCACTGCGACTGCACTGAGCCATGGCTGGGAACTAGGAGCGGGGCCCAGGTATAAGCAGCGCCCCTGCGCTACCCCGACACAGCAGCTCCCGGGCTGGGCCCGCAGCACTCAGGGCCTGGGGCAGCAGGCGAGGCGCTCTGGGAGCAGCCGTGTTATTTCGCTCCCGGCCTGGCCAAGGATCGCAGCGCAGTGGCTGGGAGCTGAGCCGGCTCCGGGGGGCTTTGGGCTCCCGGGTCCCGGCAGGGTTTGGAGGAGAGGCTATGAACGGGTGGTGGGGGCAGCTTGGCTGCGTTCGTCTAAGCAGCGTGTCCCCAGTGCTGGGCACGTTGGTGCCCCAGCACGGCGCTGGACTGGACTGCTCCTGCTTCCGGGCTGCAGCAGCCCAGATCCCCCTGCCCCACTCGGGCCGAATCACAGAGAGGTGGGGAGCTCGGAGAGCGAACTGGGCTGGTTCTGGCATTTCCACTTCTGTCTGCTGCTCCTGCCTGGCCCTTTCCACCCACTGGCTCAGGTGCCCCGTCCCTGGGCACGGGCTGTGGGCTGAAGCAATCAGAGCTGCTCCCTGGCTGGACTTTGCCCTGGCGTGCTTACACCACCTCGACACAGTTGCTTAAACACCAACACATTTAAAAACATGTTTCTAGTGAAGTGGGGGAAAGCTGTAAAGTCCTAGGGAAGGGAAAACCTTGAGCATATGAGAGGAAAAAGCAACGGTGCCCGCCCACTCCAGCAGTGAACGGGCGATGGAGGCAGTGAAAAATAAAACTAAAAACAACTGTTTTCTATTTAAAAATGTAAATAAACAGAACAGCCTTCCCCACACTGTTTGTCTAAGTGCAGCAGCATTGCTGTGTAGGTCATGAAAAGGGTGGTGCATAGTTTAAAACTTCCTATTCTGATGATTTCTTAAAGAACAGTCGTTCATAGTCCGCACACAAAAGCTCATGATTTAATTGGGAACAGAAACAAAAGCTCTGATTGTTGGTGTTTCAAACAATATTTTTTTTCTGAAGACTTCCTAGTTCAAACGGATCTTATGATTAAAATAAATAAACTTTCTAGTATCATTATTCTTGTTATTTACTTATTTTCCTTTTTTTTTTTTTTTTTACAAAGTAACTACTATGAAATTATATGGAGAGGGGAGGGCGCAATTTTATATTCTTGCCTCGGGCGCAAAAATAGCTATTTACAGCTCTGAGCATGCAAGCAAGAATCACCCAGATTAGCACCCAAGAGAGAATGCTTGGTTCAACCTTAGGGCTTGGCTACACTCACACTTTACAGCGCTGCAACTTTCGCGCTCAGGGATGTGAAAAAACACCCCCCTGAGCGCTGCAAGATACAGCGCTGTAAAGCATCAGTGTAATCAGGGCGGCAGCGCGGGGAGCGCGGCTCCCAGCACTGCACGCTACACCTGTAAAAGATGTGGTTTACGTGCAGCGCTGGGAGAGCTCTCTCCCAGCGCTGCTGCTCCGACCCCACTCACACTTCAAATTGCTGCCGCGGCAGCGCTTTGAAATTCCAAGTGTAGCCATACCCTTAGAGTACTAGCCCACCCTGTCCAGCATCCTATTTCCTGCTGTAGTCATTTCTGATATTACAGAGGAAGGAGACCAAACAAGCCCAAAGCCCAACCAAAATACATTGAGGAGAAGTAAAAAAACAAACAAACAAAAAAATGTTCCTGACTGTCTGAAGAGCCTTATGCATTTATTCCCTTAACGTGGAATTTAGGTGTTGCATAGGGCCTAGGTCACCAACTTTGCACCTAGATAAACTTCAGAGGGAGGGTCTTTTATATTCATAGCTTACTCCCAGGCCAAAATCAGCAATGTGTGTTTGTGTGCATCCACAGGTTTGTCTATGATGGGGGATCCCCAGCAATATTAATACTTATGAGTTATGTAACAATTCTTATATTCAGAGCACTTCACAGATATTATCTAGTTAATCTTATCAGATCTTCAAAGTAGGTAAATAAAGATTTTTCGTATTTTACTAGTGGGAAAGTTGAGACACAAGTTATATTGACTTGCCCCAAATCATATACTGAGTAAATGTCAGAGCCAGGATTAGAGCGCAGGAATTCCCAGTTACCATACCTATGCTGAATCCACTGGACCACACTCACTTTTGCAAACTGGACATCGCCATTTTCTTAAAAGCAGACTTCTGCAAACACTTATGTGCTTAATTTTGAAGTCACTGCCAGTATTCACATGCTTAAAATTAAACAAGAGTGTAATTGTTTTCTGGATTGAAGTCTGAGTCTTTGCAGCTTTTCAGAACATTTCCTGGGTAACCAGTAAGGCAAAATATTATCGAAACAGAGTCTTTGTAAAATGCAATTAGTATTTATTTGTTCCTGACGACAAGTACTCAGACATCATAATATTTAGCAATGCAACCAAATACATAATAGCTGAGTACTTATTTTTGGATAACTGTAGTGGATTATTATATACATACTTCAGAAATATTTATAAATAGTTGATGTTTTGAATAATTTACAGAGCATGTGCCCCAGAAGAAACCACATTTCACTTACTGCACTTGTCATTAATGAGAGAATATATTGACTATGAATTTTCACCAGTAAAAGTAAGTATTAATGGAACCATGGGCAAAAGATGTTAAAACTTTGTATACAAACTTGATCATAAAGATTTTCTTATTTTTTAGGACAAGATTTCCTTTCAATATGACATTGAAAGGATTATAGATGATTGGATCTTAATGGGGTTTCTTGTAGGCAATGACTTTATTCCTCATCTACCTCATTTACATATTAATCATGATGCACTGCCACTACTTTATAAAACATATATGGCTATCCTGCCAGAACTTGGAGGTAAGTAATTTTAAAAAAATATTTAAACAGAAAGATAGTTCTGGAACAGAAATCAAAGGAAAGGTTAAACGGAAGTGTTGCCTAGATAGATCTTACGAGTATAAAAATATTGTTTGATAATACTTGCTGAAGTGTGAGCTAGTCAATTTTTGTTCGAGTGCTTGCTCATGTGTATTCCACAGTAGGTGTGCATGCTTGCCACGTGCACCAGTGCCAGAAGTTTTTCCCTTAGTAGTACCCGTAGGGGGGAGCACCGCTGTGACCTCTGGAGTGGCGCCTCTATATCGCATTGCAAGGGGAGCCGCGCGCTCCCCCCACCCTCAGTTCCTTCTTGCCTCCAGTGAAGGTGCGTCAGAACTTCTTACTCCAGCTCTGCTGCAGCCTTTCCAGTTGATCTTAGTGGTACCTTTAGCTAGTTATTAATAGCTCGTAGAAAGTAGTTTTTCAGTTGTTTGAGTGGGCACAGGGCATGTCTCGTGCCCCAGGCTTCAAGTCGTGCGACTCCTGCCGCCATTCCATGCCAAGGAGTGATCCGCATGCTGAGTGTGTCCGCTGCTTGGGTGAAACTCACGTGAGTGAACGCTGCAAGATATGCAGGTCTTTTAAGCCACAAACTAAGAAGGAGAGAGACATGAGGCTTCGCGCTCTCCTCATGGAATCAGCGCTGGCTCCAATTCTGGTACGCTGAGCGGACTCAGCACCGGGCATTGCATAGTTGGTGCTCAGCAAAGCCCCCTTCCCCAGTCAGCACCACTCCCCTTCCAAGAAGCAAAGGAAGAGCTCAACTTCACAGCGGTGCCGTGAAAAGGAAGGAGGAGAGGCTGGCTCTGCGTTGGGCAGCCCTCTGTCCCTCCTGGGCTCGAAACCTCCAACTTATGCTGAGCGGAGTAGCCTGGCAGTGTTGATATGTGCCTCTCCTGCTGTCCCGCTGCCATCGACGCAGGAGACTCTACAGGCCACTCAAGACATTTTGAGCTTGCTGGTGCCCAGGGTGCCACCGGTGGTGGGCCCCTGGTCCCAAGGCAAACCACCGTTGGGTCCTCGAGAGGCCTGTCTGGTACGGTGCAGTTCTCACTCTGAAGACCGCTCTCTACCCTGTTCTGCATGCAGTGACAGGTCTACTTGCAGCTCGCGTCCACCGCCCTCGACGCCAGCCAGGTTACCCAGTTCACTGCCGCCCGGGCAGGAGTCTAGGGATCCCTCGACGCCACGCAGCAGCGGGCGCATGCACCGAGATAAGCATCGAAGGCCCTCCTCTGGTCTTGGCTGGTCTTGGCGTGACAGACATCAACGCTCGCATTTGAGCTCTCTACCTGTCAGATGTCACACATGGGGCTCCTGCCGCGTGTCACCGGCACCACAGCTCTAGGTGCCGAAGCGAATCTCAGAGCAGTGCTTCTGGGGGGGTACCAGTCCTCAACGTCGAGGTCCCAGTCCTGTGGAAGACAGCATCATAAGCACTATCGCTCCCACTGCTCCTATGATACCATTCGGTTGGTGGTGACCTCGGCCTCAGCACCCAACCACCCCTCGCTCGGCCGTACTAATCAGCTGGACCAGATAGTGCCACCTGGCCCACAGCATGGACAGGGGTAAGAGGCCCCATGGCAGGGGCAATGGTGTCAATGGGGCACCGTGGCCACGGTTGCCCACCCAGGCAAGAACCTGCTCAGTGGCCAGGGTGTCCGAGGCGCTGTCGGCCTTGCTATCTAGTCTAAAGCACAAACTGACACATCAGGAGTTGTTGGCTCCAGGCCCGGATTCTGACCTGGGGGTTGATCCCCCAGCACCTGCTGCAGCCCACAGCTCCGTGCCAGCCTCATCATCCAGTGTAGGAGAGACCATCACGGCACTACCCTCTGCCCCACAGGAAGACTTCAGGTTGCATAGACCCACTAAAGCGGGTGGCGTCGAGCCTCGAGATGGAGGGCCCGTCCGATTCCCTCTTTAATGTATTGTCTCCCTTGGTGCCGGGCCATGTGGCTTTCCCCCTTCACCAAGAAGTAGCCAACATATCCAACGCACTGTGGTTTACTCCTGCCTCTCTGGCTCCAATTTCCAAGAAGGCTGAGAGGAAGTATTTCATGCCGGCCAAGAACCATGAATACCTGTACTCTCACCCAGCACCTAACTGCCTGGTGGTGGAATTGGTGAACCATCAGGCGCAGCAGGGCCAGCCCACGCCCACCCCCAAGAATAAAGACGCCAAGAGACTAGATTCTTTTGGTAGAAAACTTTACCTCTCTTCCAGTTTCCAGCTCAGTGTGGCCAACCATCAGGCCTTACTTAGCTGATATGATTTTAATTTATGGGAGCCCCTGCTAAAGTTCGAGCCACTCCTCCCCGAGCGGGATAGGAAGGACTTTAAGGCATTGGTGGATGAGGGGGCAACGGCAGCCAAAGCAGCCCTGCAGGCAGCGTCGGACGCAGCGGATACGGTGGCTCGTTCGATGGCCTCTGATCTCCATGCGCAGGGCGTCGTGGCTCCTCCTGTCCAGGCTTTCGGCAGAGGCCCAGTCCCTCATGCAGGACCTGCTGTTCAACGGGAAGGCCCTGTTTGCCAAACAGATGGACATCAGGCTGCCCGGGATGAAAGACTCTCATATCATCCTGCAGACCTTGAGCCTCTACATCCCTCTGGCTAAGGACAAGGCCAAACCGCAGATGTCAGCTCACCCTATGCAGAGTAGATATGAGCCCCCTTACAAGAGGCCGAGAGACCAAAAGTGCAAGCCTCAACCACAGTCCCGCTCTGCCCCAGAGGCTGGGCCCTCTAAGGGCAAGAGGCAGGGAAAGAGGTGTTTTTGACTATTTGCAGAGGGTACCAAGGCAGTTGCCATGGAAACCCCCCCATTAATAAAGTTTGTGTTCAGCAGCCGTTTGTTTCCAAGGACTACATGTTGCAGTTCAGTTCACCCCCGCCCAACCACTCCTCGTCCCTGGTGGGCTCTGGGGACCTGGAGCACGTTCACCTCCTAGATCAGGAGGTGGAACGACTATTACACCTGGGGGCAGTGGAGAGAGTGCCAGTAGAATTCCAGGGCAGGGGCTTCTACTCCTGATATTTCCTGATCCCAAAAGCGAAAAGGGATGTCAGGCCCAGCCTAGATCTGTGGAATCTCAGTTGTTTTATGGTCTGCTCCAAGTTCCGCATGGTGTCCCATGGTGTCCGCATGTTATTCCCTCCCTGGACCCAGGGGACTGGTACATGCCCCTGGACCTTCAGGAGTCATATTTCCACATACATATTTTCGAAGGGCACAGGTGCTTCCTCCATTTCCTAGTGGGGCGTGACCACTACCAGTTCATGGTTCTCCCGTTTGGCCTATCCACAGCACCCAGGTATTCACAAAGTGTGTGGTGGTAGTAGTGGCCTACCTCAGATGAGAAGAGGTTCAGATGTTCCCAAATCTGGACGATTGGCTTCACAAGGGCAACTCACAGTCTCAGGTGAGGGCCCATGTGGCGCATGTGGACAGGAGCAGGTCGAAGCTTGGCCTGTGGGTAAACGAGACCAAATCAACACTAGTCCCCATGTAGCGCATAGAATTCATAGGGGCACTACTGGACTCCTTAAGGGCCACAGCCTCTCTCCCAGTGGACAGGTTCAAAACCCTGAAAGGTCTCATCTCCGCAGTCACAACTTTTCCGGTGACAGCAGCAAGGGCTTGCCTTCAGATCCTAGGGCACATGGCAGCGTGCACATATGTGGTCTGCCATGCCAGGCTCTGAGTGAGGTCCCTCCAGCTGTGGCTAGCCTCCCAGTTCTCCTAGGCTAATCGTCTCCCTATGATGCTGGTCCTCCTCGTGCAATATGCTCCAAGGGGTTTCTTTCCAGGAGGCGGCCCCGTCAATAGACCTAGTGTCTGATGCGTGCGGAGCCCACAAAGGGAACATGCAAACCCAAGGGATTTGGTCAGCCTCGGACCTGTCCCTGCATATAAATGTAAGGGAGCTCAGGACAATACGGTTGGCACGTGTAGCTTTTGTCATGCAGCTTTGTGGCAAAGTGGTCAGAGTCCTTACAGACAACACTGCCGTGATGTTCTACATCAACAGGCAAGGCGGGGCACAGTCCTTGGCCCTCTGCCAGGAAGCCCTGAGCCTGTGGGAGTTCTGTATAGCCCATGACATCTCCCTGAGGGCTTTCCACCTACCAGGCACCCGCAATACACAGGCCGATCGCCTCAGCAGGGTTTTCTCCTCCCATTATGAGTGGTCTCTCCAAGACTGGGGAATTCCCCACATGGACCTGTTCGCGACCCTTCAGAACCAAGTTCCATTCCTCCAATGAGGAACGCTGCCTTCACATGCTTGATGTACGTAGGGCACTGGCCTTCTACCTGGAGCGGACTAAACAGTTCCGAAAATCCTCGCAACTTTGTTGCCTTGGTTGAGCATATGAAGGGCAGCCTATTTCCACCCAGTGCCTTTCTCGCTGGATCATCTTGTTCATATGCATGTGGTATGATCTGGCAGGGATTCTCCCGCCACCAATCGTCAGGGCACACTCAACGAAAGCTCAGGCCTCGTCGACTGCCTATATAGCCCATGTTCCTATCCAGAACATCTGTAGGGCTGCCACCTGGTCTTCAGTTCACACGTTCACTGTGCATTATGCGATCATCTCCCAAACTAGGGATGATGCCGGGTTCGGCAGAGCAGTACTGCGTCCTGAGAACTCATGAACTCCTACCCACCTCCAGCGAATATAGCTTGGAATCACCTACTGTGGAATACACATGAGCAAGCACTCGAAGAAAAGACAGTTACCTGGTTGAGATGTGTTGCTCAGGTGTATTCCACATCCCTCCCTCCTTTCCCTCTGTCGGAGTTGTCCGGCAAGAAGGAACCGAAGGCGGGGGAGCACGTGGCTCCCAATAGCGCGATATAGAAGCGCCACTCCAGAGGTCGCAGCAGTGTTTCCTCCATGGGTACTGCTACGGGAGAAACTTGCGGCACCGGTGCGTATGGTGCAAACGTGCACCTACTGTGGAATAGACATGAGCAACTCATCTCGAAGAACACCAGTTACGGAACAGGTAACTGTCTTTTTCTTTTTGTATCTAATTCCATGGGTATTAACACTTTTTCACAGCATTACTGTTTAATGCTATTGGCCTGGCAAGAATAAAAAAAAAATCCAGGAAAAGTATGGGAAGGGGCAAAGACCACAGTGATATGAGTAATGTCGCATATCGCTTTCTTACCAATAAATCTGTGAGCTACCAAAACTTTGTCGCTCGCCCCAGAGTGCTTACACGATACATCAGTTTTATTACTGGTATCTTATTATTTTCCAAATTCCTTTTTATGGGAGAGCTATATTTACTTTTTCCAATGTGACTGTCACAAGTTATGAAGTCTATCCATAAACTGTAGTTCTTGAGATTATTTGTTTAGTGGGTAGCATGGAGAAACCACAGGTAAATATGTAGACTTTAGATGAGTTGTATCCTATCTATATTGGGAGAACAAAGAAAATATAGTATAGCATCTTTAAAATACTAAGGAATTGGAGAGGGTTGATGGAGTTTCAGGCCTGTAGTGGGACAGTGGATGGAGAAAACTGGATGGGGTAAAGGGTGAAGAGAAGGAGTTTTCTATGGAAACTAAAATACGAAAGATTGTAGTGTCTAGGCTTCAGTGGGAGAATATTCAGGTGGGAATGTTCAGTTTCAACCTATATGCACTAATTGGTCATCAGTTAACAAATTATTATGAAGAGTTTTAGAATGTACATTAACTTCAGTTGTTTGAAAGTAAGGACAATTAATTTTGTTGCTATTAGATTTGATTGACATCCTCAGCAGACTGTATATGATGTGTTAGAAAGCTTTGCAATTTTACTGGAGAAGATTTTATTGGGTGTCTAGAAGGGTGGGTATTATTGCACATAGAACTTTAATGTAAGTCTTTAAATACATACATGATTTTTCCCCCCAATAGGCTACATTAATGAAAGTGGGCATCTGAACTTACAACGCTTTGAGAGATATCTTACAAAATTGTCAGATGTAAGTAACTTTTATTTGTACTGTGTAATATGTTATAAGGCTGCCCATCACTATAGTATCTGAGTGCCTCATACTTTTAAAAATACACAATCAAAATACAGTCTTCATAGCGAGTTCAAGCCTCCTATTTTGGACAAAAGCTGAAATGTATTCACCCAAGGATCTATCTCACTGCTCTATAGAAGATTAAATCTATAGAACTCTTGACAGTTGACATCAGCTAAGAATCTGCCCCTGAATCTTTTACAGAATGACTCTATGGAAATTTATATTAGTTGAGGATCTGTCCCTCAGTTTTACATAAAAGCCTTATTTAAATATGTCTTGAACTTTAGCCAGGAAAGCACTATGCTCTAGCTCTGATGAACCACTAGATGGAGCAAATTCTGTAGGTGAGGTCCCTGCTGCCAGTTGCACTTTTGTCGCACAGTCCAACCAGTTGCCATCTGATCTGATTGTAATAATAGATTTTGGGGAGAGAAGCAGAAAATTAAGTAATTGGTTTTAGATTATAACAGTTATCTTATATTGCACCTGAAATCAAATGGGGGAATCAGTTTAGAGTATGGAAGTGTTAGATGCTCACAAAGATGGGCAGCAGCAGACTGCGCTAGCTGAAGCAATCCAGGTGGCTTTCAAGGGCCAGCCCCATTAGGGTACATTGCAGTAATCTGTCCTAGAAGTGACAAAAGGCATATCAATGTGGATAAGGTGTTATCTGCACATGAACATTTGACCTAAAAACTATTGACATTCTATAATGTACCTAGACATAAGATGGTACATTATCTCACATGGGTGAGATTCCAGAGGACTGGAAAAGGGAAAATATAGTGCCAATCTATAAAAAGAGGAATAAGGACATCCTGGGGAATTACAGACCAATCATCTTCACTTCAGTACTCAGAAAAATTATGGAGCAAATAATTAAGCAATCAGTTAGCAGACACCTAGAAGATAATAAGGTGATAAATAGCATGGAATTGTCAAAAACAAATTGTGTCAAACAAACCTAATAGCTTTCTTTGACAGAGTAACAAGCCTTGTGGATAGGAGGGAAGTGGTACATGTAGTATATCTTGACTTTAGTAAGGCTTTTGATACTGTCTTGCATGACCTTCTCATAAACAAACTAGGGAAATACAACCTAGAGCTACTATAAAGTTGGTTCATAACATTGAAAAAACATTCCCAGAGCTATCATTGGTTCATACTGATAAATCATAAGGGCATATCGAGTGGGGTCCTGCACGGACTGGTCCTGTGTCTGGTTCCGTTCAATATCTTCATCAGTGATTTAGATAATGGCTCAGAGAGTATACTTACAAAGTTTGTGAGCAATACCAAGCTGGGAGGGTTAAAATTCAAAATGATCTGGACAAACTGGAGAAATTATCTAAAGTAAATAAGATGAAATTCAATGAAGACAAATGCAAAGTACTCCAGTTGCACACATACAAAATGACTTTCTAGGAAGGAGTACTGCAGAAAGGGATCTGGATGTCACAGTGGATCACAAGCTAAATATGAGTCAACAGTGGAAAACTTGTTAAAAAAGGCAAACATCATTCTAGGATGTCATCGCAGGAGTGTTGTAAGCAGGACACAAGAAGTAATTCTTCTGCTTTGCTAGAGATGTAATATTCATTTAAAAAGTTAACCATTTAAACTATTAAAATTATGTCATTTAAATGGTTAACTGATTAAAGGGAGAGGGGCTGAGGGCTCTGCAGATGGAGCTGCTCTGGCTGGCCCGGCATGGCGGGCTGGCCTGCATGGCTGGGGCTGGCAAGCCCATACAGATGACCCGTGGCTGGAGGCTAACAGTTAGGGTCAGTTAACCGGTAAGACTCATGTTTTAACTGTTTAACCATTTAGTATTTTACATCCCTGTGCTCCCCTCCACATTAATTAGGCCTCAATGGGAGTAGTGTGTCCAGTTTTGGGCTTCACGTTTCAGGAAAGATGTGGACAAATTAGAGAGAGTCCAGAGAAAGGGGAAAAAAAAAATTAAGGTCTAGAAAACATGACCTATGAGGTGAGATTGAAATAATAGGGTTGTTTAGTCCAGAGAAGAGAAGACAGAGGGAGAATATAATAGTTTTCAAGTAAATAAAAGGTTGTTACAAGGAGGAGAGAGAAAAATTGTTCTCTTTAACTTCTGAGGATAGGACAAGAAGCAACGGGGTTACATTTCAGCAAAGTCAATTTAGGTTAGAAATTAGGAAAAACTTCCTGACTGTCAGGGTGGTTAAGCACTGGCATAAATTGCCTAGGGAGGTTGTGGAATCTACATCACTGGAGATTTTTAAAAGCAGATTAGACAGCATTGGCCTTCTAAACCTAGGGTTGTAAAGTCAATCCTTGAGGGGGCCACTTAGGGATCTGGGGCAAAATCAGTACTTGGTCCTGCTAGTGAAGGCAGGGGGCTGGACTTGATGACCTTTCAGGATCCCTTCCAGTTCTATGAGATAGATATATCTCCATATATTATTATTTTATTTATTTATCCTAGAGGATCTCCCAGTTGATTGAGATCTCTGGCAGCAGAGTGGAGCTGCCGCTCAGACAGGCTCCCTGCCTGCTCCATGCACAACTGGAAGCGGCCATCCAAGCCCCGGAGGGCGGGGGGTGTCTCCCTCCGCATGCTCCTCATGCATGCAGTCATCACCCCTGCAGTTCCCATTGGCCAGAAATGAAGAACTGTGGCCAATGGGAGGTGCGGGGGGGGTGCTTTCAGGGAGAGGCAGCGAGCAGAGCCATATGCCACCCCCAAGGGCTGCAGGGGCACGTTGGCCCCTTCTGGGAGTGGCGTGGGGCTGGGGTAGGCAGGGAGCCTGCCTTAGCAGCAACCGCACTGCACCACCAACCAGGAGCTGCCGGAAGTAAGTGCTGCCTGGCGGGAGGCTGCACCTGAGCCCCCTCCAGCATCCCGAGCCCCCTCCTGCATCCCAAGCCCCAGCCCTGACCCCCCTCCTAGAGCCAGCACCCCATACCCCTTTCTGCACTCCAACACTCTGCCCCAGTTCAGAGCCGCCTCCTGCACCCAAAATCCCTCCCAGAGCTTGCACCCCTCATCCCCTCCTGCACCCCAACGCCCTGCCCTAGGCTCAGTCCAGAGCCCCCTCCCACACTGCGAACCCCCCAGCTCCAGTCCAAAGCCCGCACCCCCTCCTGAGCCCCAACCTCCTACTCTAGCCCAGTGAGTGAGGGCGAGGGAGAGTGAGTGATGGGGAGGGGTGGAGTGAGTGGGGCAGGGCTTTGGGGAAGATGCGGGGTAGATCCTGGGTTGCCCTTAAATTCAAAAAGTGATCTTGGGCGTAAAAAGGTTGGAGACCACTCGTCTAGATAATACTTAGTGCTGCCTTGAGTGCAAGGGACTGGACTAGAAGACCTCTTGAGGTCCCTTCCAGTTCTGTGATTCTATGATATTGTAGGATGGATAATATAATTTAAAAATCATCTAATCTCTTTAAACTGTTTCAGGTTACAAAAAAAGAAAAAGTAGGTTTTCAATATACATTTTCTGCCTCTATAATAAGAGGTGGTTCATGTTAGACTGCCTCTGCTTGTGGGTATAACATTCATGTGCAGATAACATTTTATGTAATCTAATGAAGCTCTGATAGATGACAAAAATGGCTTGCATTTTCTGTTTCATATGCTACAGTGTTCATTCAGCAATAGTGTACATTGCCTTTAAAATAATTGTTCTAAATTTACTTTAATCTCTACACAGTTTGATCGTGAACACTTCAGCGAAGTCTTTGTAGACCTAAAATGGTTTGAAAGCAAAGTAGGCAATAAATACCTCAATGAGGCAGCTGGTATCGCAGCAGAAGAAGCAAGAAGCCATAAGCAAAAGAAACAGAAGGTTGGTATTTTAAATGTACAGCTCTGAAAATGCAGCTGTCAAAACATATGAATAAGATCTGTTTAATTATTTTTAAAATCTCAAACTGTTAAATGTGGTATTTTATATTTTTTATTTCTGCCTTTTTACAAATCAGAAATGATGGAAAACTTTAATATTTGTTGAGCGATGTATCTATTTTACACATACTTACACATTCATACGCACTTTCCGTTGCCATTTTTCTTAAATTAAGCACATACTTTTTAAAAAAAAAAAATAAAAGATAGAAATCAGTGTCTGTTTCCATCAGCTGCTATGGAACATAATTCAGAGGGAGAAGTCATACTGTGAAAGCAAGGCTTGGCAGCTCAGAAGATAGATGTGTCAGTCAGATGTTTGATGCTGATTAAGTAAATAGCTTGCTCCATCAGAGCTGATATCTTAGATTTTACATCAAAATGACAATGCTGTTTTAAAGTCACTTAAAAGGTATTACCTTCTTTCTCTTGCACTAACCCTTTCCTCTATTTTTGTCTATATCCCCATCCTCACAACTCCTATTTTCCATTCTATCTACTTCTCCTATATGCCTTCAGCAGCAGAAGTGGACCACTCTTGTTTCTGCACAGTGGCATTTTTCCAGTGGTACTGACAGTAGTAGTAGCAGCAGCAGCATGAAACTCAGCTGCGATTAACTCCATCAGTATACTTAACTCTGCCACTCACTAGTACTGTTTCAGTTTTGTAAGAGTAAGACATATGCTTTAAAATGCATATGTTTTAATATGACTAACTGTACTCTTGGATACTTTCTCATCTGTCATAGATGTGGAGGGTAGCTGTACAGTAGTAGATAACCTTTTTGATTGATCCATAAAATGTCAGTGACAGCTGCTCAGAAGGCTAATTTCACAGTTACTGTGGAAAAGTGGCTAGATTAGGGGCTGATGATGTAGCAGGCACCTGCTATAAGGCCTGGGCTACACTGGGGGGGATCGATCTAAGATACGCAACTTCAGCTACGAGAATAGCATAGCTGAAGTTGACATATCTTGGATCGAATTAAAATTACTTGCTTTACATCCTCGTGGCACTGGATCAACAGCCATGGCTCCCTGTCGACTTTGCTTCCGCCTCTCGCACTGTTGGAGTTCAGCAGTCTACGGGAGAGTGATCGGGGATCGATTTATTGTGTCTGCACTACACGCGATAAATCGATCCCCAATAGATTGATCACTACCCAATCCGACGGGTAGTGTAGACGTACCCTTAGTGAAGAAAAATGTAGCACCCAAATGAAGACAATAATTGGCCAATGTGATCATATAAATTCCATCTGCCCCCAGTTTTTTAGAGGCTTCTTAATCAGACACAGATATTAAACAATATTTAAAAGTTTTGTTTCTCATTGTTCCTTTAAAAAAAAAGTGTGTGTATATATGTATATATAAAGTATTTTTGAAAAATAGGACAAAATAAGTGCAACTCTTTTGGCGTTTGTTTTATGAAGTAAAAAATTACTTCGGCATCTTAGTTTTAAGTTGCACATTAAATGGTAATGTGTTAAGTTACCCACATATTGCCGTGTATTTCTTATTTTGTTTATCTCAACTGTGAATTCACAATTTTAATAGGTTCAGGAAAACTCCATGTGTTTGGCTGCTCTAGAGAAAACTGAGAATGGAATTATGACTTCTTCTAAAAGTAAGTGCAAAGTATTATACAGAATATGTACAGCAGAACCCTGATGATCTGTTCAAATATTTGAGAAACCAATTGTGAATTGGTAAGGAAGTGCAAACAAATACAACTTACAAAAATAACAGCAATATATTTTTTCCTAGAAACCTATGTGGGTGAGGACAAAAATAATGGATTTACTTTTTTGCTTGTGCATTTGTGTTTTAAAACTAGTCCAAAGCACCTACATCAGATCTGTAATTTTTTTCATTTATAAATGGAAATATATTGGTCAGTTTATAAAAAAAAAAATTAATTTTTAGTGATGTTAGAAGTCACTATTAAATCTGTGCAGATTATTATTTTCTGACAGCATTTAGCCTGCTCCCATACGTTTTTTTGTCACTTTTACAACTTTTGACCATTTGCAGACTCAGAGTACGTCTACACTGCACGATTATTTCGAAGTATTTTAAACCGATATTACCAAACCGATGTTATAAAATCGGTTTTGCGCGTCCACAGTGCGATCAAAAAATCGATTGCTTGTGTCCATGGTCCAAGGCTACCATCGATTTCAGGAGCGGTGCACTGTGGGTAGCTGTTCCTCAGCTATCCCATAGTTCCCACTTCCGTGTTGAGAGCACAGTGCCT
>NC_133776.1:33128417-33130622 GCF_003597395.2 Chelonoidis abingdonii
CAATACCAAAATGTGATTTGCAAAATTTTCAGCCCCAGTTTCACTGGATTAAGCTGGTTATTAGCCGTTCTGTCCTATCGTACTGCTAGCAATGTTGCCCGATGTTGAGATTTAGGGGTTCTCCTGGATGGTGGGCAGGTCTGCAGCACGTCTACCACCAAGAGAGGAGAGATTGGAGAGGAGGGATACTGCTCTTCAGGTGTTCTGAGGTCCCCGTCCTACGCAGCCTTCAGTACACGTAGGGTTGACATAGAAAGTAGTCAAGGAATGATTTCTTTCCCTTTTTTTATGTGGTGGTGGGGGGAAAGAAATGAGGCAGCTGTTCCCTGAACCCGGCAGACACTGTGTTTGAACCTCAGACATTTGGGGCTCAGCGCAAGAATGGAAATAATTTTCAGAGGCTCTGGTGGAACTGTGGGATAGCTGGAGTCCCAGTACCCCTTCCCTCCTTCATGAGTCCATTGTGAGTCTCTGGCTTCTGTCGGCTTGTTCACGCAAGCGCTGTGTATCCCTGCAGTTTTTTATTTCAAACGCTTTGGCATTTCGTGTTCTGTAACGGAGTGAGATACAACAGATTTGTCTCCCCATACAGTGATCAGACCTAGTATCTCCCGTACGTCCATGCTGGAGTCTTTTTTGGATTTGAGGACTGCATCGCCAGCCGTGCTGATTCAGAGCTCCCGCTGGCCAAGCGGAATGTATTCAAAAGTTCACGGGGGCTTTTCCCTGTTACCTGCCGCTGCATCGATCGATTCTGTCCAGAGCGGTCTGCAGCCTCGGGATGCCGCCAGAGGCCAAGGCCAATAACGTCGATTTCCGTCCACACGAACCCTAATCCGAGTTATCACTATCGAATTTAGCGCTACTCCTCTCGTTTGGGAGGAGTTCCGAAATCTATTTAAGGAGGCGATTAACTCGATATTAATGACGACGTCGTGTGAACGGATACAGCGTTAAATCGGTATATCGGCCATTAAACCGATTTAAAGTCGCAGTGTAGACCTGGCCTCTTAATCCAGTAAGGTTTTGGACTGAATGGTACATGTTTTATTGTTCGTTCTCTTCCTGTACAGAAAGGAATATTTCTCCTCAACTGTGAATTCAGGAATAAAACTACGGTAACAGTTGTCAGCACTGAACAGTCTGAAATGTTTTGGCTAAGAAATGAATATTAATCCAGTCTCTTTATTGGTTTCATTTCAGATGCATTGGAAGATGAACAAGAAGATGAAGACTTGTTTGAGACTGAGTTCAGGCAATACAAGAGAACGTATTATATGACTAAGATGGGTGTGGAAGTAGTTTCAGAGTAAGTCTATACTGAGCTTGCTTTCACTTTTTAAAATATTGAAGTCAAGTCTCTTAAGATATGTCTACACTGCAATTAAAGATCTGTGACTGGCTGGACCAGCTGACAGGGGCTTGCGGAGCTCAGGCTAAGGGGCTGTTTAATTGCCTAAGCTCTGGGACCTGCAGAGTCCTAGAGCCTGGGACCTAGCCCAGGCCCAGACTCCTACACCTCAGTTAAACGGCCTCTTAGCCCAAGCCCCACAAGCCCAAGTCAGCTTGCACAGGCCAGCTGCAGGTGTCTAATTGTACGTTGACATACCCTCAGTATCTGGAATATAAGGCAGCATATCCAGTCCTCAGGAAAGGAGTTCTTGGTGTTAAAATATAGCCATGACACTTCTTTTCATATCAGCCAGAGGTATTAGTCAACTAAGAAGTTTGCCATGATATGCCCTCCTGTGCCAGAAGGAAGGTCCTTTTGATATGACTCCAGAAGACCGTGTAGTTGCTAATTGCTCAAGAAGCTTTCCCTTGAATCATATATTAGTAAAAAGTAAATAAAGAAGGAAAAAAATCAATATGTAACATTTCTTTCTCTTTTAAGTGACTTCCTGGCTGATCAGGCTGAATGTTATGTCCAGGCAATACAGTGGATTTTGCACTATTACTACCATGGGGTTCAGTCATGGAGCTGGTAAGTGAATGAATGTCAGATGAGAGATCCTGAGTTGTGTTGGGATCAATTGAACTTTGAGTAATATATTGACACCATTTAATGCAGGGTTAGGCAACCTATGGCACGCGTGCCGAAGGCAGCATGCGAGCTGATTTTCAGTGGCACTCACGCTACCCGGGTCCTGGCCACCAGTCCGGGGGCTCTGCATTTTAATTTAATTTTAAATGAAGCTTCTTAAA